>NC_041393.1:260673082-260718125 GCF_002162155.2 Triticum dicoccoides
ATATATTTCCCGAGCCCAGTATCAGTACATTTTTGGTACAACTACCGGGGCGGCAGCAGAGAGACAAAGGCACCTGAATTACACACGCATGCCAACTTCACATGCCAACACTTTCCTGGACTTCCGTATCACATGCCTACATATGCGCTCTGTAAGCATGTGAAGTTGGAATGCACAAGATACTGAAAGTGGTTCCTCAGATGTTTAAACAAAGGGCAAGAAAATGTATGATGATGACATAAATCCTTTTGATGCTTTCTCAAGGATGGTAGATATATTTGAACATATCATCAGCAACACATCATATTGATGCAGATTGAGTGACTTCACAAAGCCAAGTCTTCACATAAGTTAGCCTACATCATCTTCCCTCCAATCCAGTCCGACAGCATAGATGAAACAAAGGGAGAAACTCTTCAAGACTTGGTATGTTTCATCATTCTAGCTCCTAGCAACAGTAGAAGCAGGACATGTAAAAACAATAGATTTTATGGGATTTGTAGAGTCACAACACGCAGAAAGCTAAATCGAATCTGTGAACAACAACTAAGACTCAAATACACCAATTTAGAACAGAATACATAGATGCATTTTGTACCATTTACTTCATAATCTTGGTTTTCCCAATCTTTTAATAATTCACATCAATGTATTCATTTTCTAATCTTACTACAGTGTATTCAAAACAAGGGAAGGGCGTATACTGCAGTGTATTCAGAAAAAGGATAATGGCAGTCATAACTTTTCTCCAGATTTTCTCGGTTTCAACCTTTTTCGTTTATATTTTTTTGTAGTTGCCAGTTTGCTACTCTTCTCCGTGCACTAACCCTTGATGGATCCTACATCCACATGTCTTCCTCTGTTCAAGTGTCTTTCTTATAAGTAAAATAAATTAATTCATGATAACTGTGTTGTCTTCCCAAGTATTCTGCAATTTCCATATACTGAACTGACTAAGTGACAAGCTATTTGCATTTCTTGATTCTAAGAGAGCACGAATTTTATTATCTCATGCTTCTGAAATAGTTAGTATGATCTTCTCCACCTTGATTGTGGGTCGTAAGTAAATGCTTCTATGACTTCTCTATTGTATCCATGAAGTTGATCCCAAGAGATCAGGGAATATATTAATCTCATCCTTGATACTGGATTGAAAGGCTTCCATCATAACCTCCATCTCATCCGACATGTCTTCTGGAGACAGTCTATTTTTACTATTTATATGAAGAACAAGTGACACCAGAAAAAGATATTGGGAGGATTTTTTTCGAAACGGAGGCATAATAATTGCCTCGTCGATTAAATATTGAGAGGCTCACTACTGGGACGTTGCTTCAGTGCCGATACTTTCTCCTATTGCACTTAGTGAGCTGCACAATGACATGATTATTTTAGGTAAATATTTTTTCTATCACACAAATAGATATGGCTCATTTTCAAATCATTTACTATTATGTTACCCTACTATATTGGAGGGATCAACTTTATCTGGTATACAAATAGAGTATCACACGGATAGTGATCAGTAATTTAGTATAGATGGGAAGTAGAACACCACATGTCAAGTAAGTTTAGTGCAGTATCTATTTGCCTGACTCCGTGCTATTTGTGTTTAGTTTTCAATTGTTGAAATGTTTTTTTCTTTCAAATATGCCAATTTTCCCAAGGTCTGAACAAAACAATTTATAATGTTTGGCATTTTAAACCACAAAAGTTGCCATTCTCTATTTTTATTGGTTTAATATAGCTTATAAGTTTTAATACAGAGTTTTTTTTGTTGCTAAAAATTCTGGCTTCAATGCGGTAATTTGCATCTCAGTGCTTATGTGTATAATTACTCATGCTCTTTTCAGCCCAATGCTTTGAGACAAAGGAAATGGAGCTCACTTTGGCAAAAATAGATAGTAAGGAATCTATTTCTTTGTCAATATTGGAGCTCTAACACTCACTCTCAAGTATTGCAAGCAAGAAACTGCAGTGCCCAATGATGCACATATGAAGATTGATTTACAACATTTTGACATAATATTTCATATTGTGTCTCTTTTGGGAACCCTGTTTGTGTACTTATACACATTAATATTCATGTAGACACGATCGAAAAACTCACATTTCGCAAATTTTATAATTATACCAAGTATTGTGTCCATTGCAATTTTCTTATTTTAAGTTCTTCATACACTATGCAAAACTTTAACTACCAACATGTTAATAGGACTAAGAGTTCCCGCAGCAATGCGCGGGGGTATCAATATCATCTACTTTAATAACATCAGTGGCTAAATTGGCGAAGGGCACCATTAAAGAAGAACTAAGCCCAATTCCAAGTTGATGCCACACTTAGTCCTAGGGGCTACAACTACCATAACCACAAAGCAAATGACAAATACATGAAGGACTTATCGTAAATATCGGGCTCCGCCGATAGGCCATGCCTCTGGATGGAGGGGTAGAAGAGCTTCATCTCATCGCCAGCCCGTCCATGGCGGGTATGGTCTCTTCTGGCACATCCGCCCTCAGCTCACTCCCCTTTGGGAGGAGAGACGGCAGCGACACCATGGCTGAATCTGCCGCCCACTTCCTATTCTTCTTCCTCACCTTCGGGCAGTAGCCTCCATCTTCGAGACATCAATGACAGACTTCAATATAAAAGTAAAATTATCGGCAAACACTTCTTTTTCCCTTTTCAAACTGAGGGGCGTCTAACCATGCATGCATCATTCCACCATGTGACGACAATGTTTATAAAACTCAAGCATGTGGTTGAAATATCAATTATATTTTCATAAATACCAAAAAGAACAAGGGAATAAATGCCCTTTCACATGCAATGGAGCAGGACGAAAAGGTTGTTGCTCGCGAGCTTAACAAGCACTCAAAAGTTCAACTCGTTAAGGACCATGCTCACTAGTTCATGAACCAAGTCGACAATCAATTTTCTGGACGAGCTTAATGAGCGAGCTCACGTGTTTCACGAACAACTCATTTGGCTCGTTATTAATCCCAAGGGTCCTGCCATCTAGCCCATTACTAATTATCAAGGCTCGAATGCTAAACCCAATATAATTATTGATAGTTAAATCAAAACCATCATTAAGTGTGGGACAGGAACTGCCGCCAAGAAAACCTAGATCATCTACAACCACTTCCTTCCCCTCTCACCGTCGCCAGAGTGTGTTATTGGGCAAATCCCATGCCGCTTTGGCAGAGAGGTCCTACTTGTGGATGGTGTCCTGATGCATCGATTTGGCAAGGGGACTTTGTTTCTTGGTCGGGGCTACAAGAAGGTGGTGTTGCCCTGGTTTAGGAATAATGCCCTCCTCGTCCTATCCTCGTTCTTTCTAGCGGTTAGCGTCAGTGGATGGCATGCAGACGTGTGTCTCCAACAAAACTTCCTGGATCCGATCGGTTTTGGTCTCCTGTGGATCCGTCTGGATTCGGTCAGCGTTCATGGTGTGTGGAGTATCTACATGATCTTTACGATGTCTTCTTCTTCGGGGCGACTTTTTGCTATGAAGATTGCAGCATTTGACGTCTTCTGGTTTACATCAACGACTTCTCGGATGTTGTTTCTACAAGCTTTTGAGTTTAAATATGTTTGCTCCACTGAGGCGGAGGCCAAGAGGCAACATCGAACTTTGCTCACGGTGCGTAACCAATTGCTGTAGGAGGAGTAAGATTTTGGCACACAAGGAATTTGATGTATTTTTGTGTATGGGTGTGTTCGCAAAGACTGTGATATAGTTAATGTACTCCTTTCGTTCCACAATGTCGTGCATATAGATTTTTTTTTTCCAAAATTCAAGCTTATCAAACTTTGACCATGTTTATAGAGAAAACTATCTATATCTATAATACACACATGTACATTACCAAAATATAACTCATAATGTATCCAACGATATGTATTTGGTATTCTAGATGACCTATTTTTCTTTATATAATATGATCAAAGTTTGCATAGTGTGACTTTTGGTAGAACCTATATGGAGGAAGTATTTTGGAATGGATGAAGTATGACTTTAGGCCTTTCTGAAAGCAAAAAAGAATGCTTTCTATACACTTAACTTGAGGTTATCCATGTTCAAATACTCCCTTTGGTCTTTTTTACTCTGCACATAAGAATTGTCTGAAGTCAAACTTCATAAAGTTTGACCATATTTATATGAAAAAATATCAACATCTACCATGCTAGAGTTATACAATATGAAGTTTGACTTCCCCGCTCTCTTCGCCGAACTCCAGTCGCTTGCCTGGACGCTGTGGACTGTTAGGGCAACTCGCGTTTCATCGTCCTTTTGGTCCGGCTGAGGTCGCTGACTGGCATGAGTTGCTCGACTGCATTGCTCTCCACGAGCCAGATCTTGAGATAGGAGATGACCGCACCAGATGGTGTCTTGAGCCCTCAGGGAAATTCTCCACTAAATCTCTCTACCAGGCCATCGCCCCCTCGATGGGCCATGAGGCACTCACCGCCATTTGGGAGATCTGACTCCCCCTGAAGATTAGGATCTTCTTGTGGTAATGGTTTCGCGACCGCCTTCCGTCCGGCGTGGAGGTCCTGAAGCGCAACGGACCCGGTGATGGGCGGTGCCTGCTTTGCGGGCCTGAAGAGGATTCGAACCATATCTTCTTCACCTGTGTGTTCGCGCAGTTCCTCTGGAGCTGTTTCCGCGAAGTAGTGGGTGGAAGCTGGGATCACAACAACTTCCCCGCTCTCTTCGCCGAACTCCAGTCGCCTGAACCCTCTGTGCGCCACATTAAGTGGCTGATCATTGGGGTGCTTGCCTGGACGCTGTGGACTGTTAGGAATAAGCTTGTGATTCAGCGTATCCCTCTTCGTCGTGCTACTGACGCTTTGTTCAAATGGTCTGGTTTCTTGCAGTTTTGGCGGCCGCTTAGCCGTCCTAGGGAGAGAGACGCCATCATCACCCAGCTTCGCGTGATGGCTCTCCGGTTGACTCCTCCGCTTCCCCTACCACCTCCGGAGCTGGATTAGATCTTCCCTTCCCCGCCGCCATCGCCGTTTATGTGTTGTCTTGTGCGCATGTGTTCAGCTTGTTATGTTGTGCCCACAGCTGAACCTTATGTTTGTGAGGGTGTGTTGGACCGGTGCCTGCGGTAGCGTTGTGTGTGTTTGTGGGTTTTGTATGATACCTTGTGAACGTTGTGCTCGGTGGTTGCTTTATTTATAAAGTGGGGCGAAAACCTTTTTCGGTACAATATGAAAACTTAAGTCATGACGCATCTACTGATATTGATTTCACATTATGAATGTTGGTATTTTTTTTATTACGTTTGTCGAACTTTATGTGGCTTGACTTCAGACAAATCTTATATGCGAACTAAAAGGACCGGAGGGAGTACATGGTTGACTAATCATTGATGTTCAAACCATGAAGTCATCCATGTTCAAACATTTTTTTATTATGCTACTAGTTTGAAAGTTTCAATTTTGGGAAAGGTCGTTGCAGTTCTACTCAGCTACATGTTTAACTATTCTCTAAATGTTAAAATTTTGAATATGTGATGCAATGCTTTTGTGTTGTTTCCAACTTTACCAGTAGACGTGAGCACTCAACTTAATGAGTGTTAGCTTTAACAAGCTTATCGAACCAAGCTTTAATGATCATGAGTTTAACGAGCCAGCAACTCGTTTATCTCATACCTGTCCATCGAAACAGACCATTTCTCTTAAAAACTAATACCCTTCAAGCATTGTACATATTTCTAAGCTTAGATTACATCTGAATTCCAACAAAATTTAACACAATTTATTGACCTGAAGTGGTGTTAATAAATGACGGAGCTAATTGGTGATAATCAAAGACGGAGGTAATTGAATTTGTCGACATCATCAAGATTTGTTGATTCCTTCTCTCACGAAAAAGAGAGAGGCTCAACCAGGATACGGAGAGTAGATGCCACTGCAAGATTGGCAATTCTAGAGATCGCGTCTTCCGAAACGCAAACTTTGCAGTGTCATCAGTCTAGATTTTGTTTTCATCGATGTCCCAAGGGACCAAATCCGACTCATACTTGAAAACTTCTTGTATGCATTTGTGATGCACGGGGACTTCTGCTATCTTGCCCCTCCAAAAATCGTACCTGTAAAACAAGTGCAAAATTAGTACCACTTTGCTCGCGAATAATGGAGATTGTAACGAAGATGTGAAAGAGAATTAAGCGAGCGATTTCATCACCAGATCACTCTGTATACACTGTCGAAGAATGCGACCTCGGAGGAGCAGAGATCCCTGAGTATAAGGGCTCTCCCTTCCTGCATCCCGAGATTCTTCAAGTTCACCGCCATCTTCTTCTCCCATCTCTCCTGCTGCCTGCCGTAGTCAGTGATCACCCACACCTCCGCCTCCTCACCCACGATCACTACCAGGCACAACTTGCCATCCACCGTCACCAGCTTCTTCTTGCCCGCCCACCTGTCTGTTCTGTCCTCCAGCTCCGGCGGGAGAACAATGAGCCTCCACGCCTCGCTCTTCATGTCGAACGCGAAGATGTCCTCGGCGGCGCTGACCCTGTCCGGCCACCGGAGCCAATGCATGGCGCCGTGGGCCCTCACCGCCGGGCCGGCGGCCACGAGCGACTCCGGCCACACCATCACGTCTGCCGAGCGCCGCCACGCGCGCCTCCGCGAGTCGAAGATCTCGCAGCGCAGGTGGTCACGCAGCGTCGGGACCGAGAGCCGGAGGATCTTGAAGACCGCCGCGGCGCCGGCGCCGGCGGGGCGCGCCACCATCGCGGTGACCGCCGTGGGGAAGCGCAGCCTTGGGTTGGGCAGCGCCCGCCACTGCCTCGTGGCGGGCTTGTACGCGTAGTAGCATCGCGCCGACGACGCCTTGCCGCCCATGCGTGCGGCGGCGTCGGCGTCTGCGTCGACGCAGCACGCGAGGCCGCGGTGCGCGGAGACAGCCTCGACGCGGACGTGGGCTGACGGCAGGAAGTCGAGGGAGACGGACGGATCAGCGTCGGCCTGGGAGGGGTGCATGGATACGAAGGTGGCGGAGTAGCGGTTGCGCGCCATGCCCTGGACGAAGTATCCCGAGACGACGGCTTCGGCGCGGCGACGGCAGTGCAGCGGCGAGAACGCCGGCTCGTACGTGAGCCGGCGCCACTGGGCAGACACCTGGCGGCACGCGGAGAGGTCGTCGAGGGAGACGCGTGTGAGCATCTCGAACATCTGGTCCTCAGGCAGGCCGCCGCTATCTTCGTCATCGCCAGCACCATTGCCTTGCTCCGGTTCGCTTGACATGGTCGTCCGATCGGCTCGTCCCCGTGACCCGGGAGCTCGATGGGTAATACGAATCTGAGTTCGGGCCAGAAGAGACCGGCTACGTTGGCTGCGTCAATTAAACAACGGCGAAATAACTGCGAGGGTTAGGGCGGGAGGAGGAGGTAAGCTTGAGAACCAAGAAATTTGTGTACAAGACCACTTGAGAACCAAGAAACCCTCCCAACGATCTCCCTCGAAAATACAAGAAACCCTACGATCAGAAGGCTGCGACCAAGGGCAAGACTGTTGGGCCGTTGGATGAAGATCAGAGGCTGCTGCCCAGTCAATCGGGCCCAGTCTATCTATCCCCCAAAACAAAAGAACGAGTTAGCTGTGCAAGTATGAAAGGAGCAGCCAGCCACAGAGCTACTGCGGTAGACCTTGGCGCAGAGCCGCCTTAACGCAGGCCTAAGAAAAGATGGAGAGCCTGGCTGCCCATCGAATTCAAGGCAACGTGACCAATGGAACTGTTGAATAAAACTTGCGCTGTCTAGTTTAGGACTTCAGGGGCCCTGGCAGAACTTTGTACACTGCCATGGCAGCTGTTTTGCGTTGAATGATCGTACCATGGCAAAATTTGTACACTGGCTACTCATGCGCCAAGCTAGCTGATTAGAGCATCTATAACCGGACTAGCAAAAGTGGTCATTGGCGGCCGGGCCAAGTGCGGCGCCTTCTCGTCGTCCTCCTATCTACGAAGACCTTGGAGCTCCAATGTCCGCCTCATAGGGGCGAAACCAGCGTAGAGTCTTTGGCTTCAATTGAACCCATGATAATTTGATGTCACATACTTGTGTACTACTTTTCTTTGGTAATGTACCAATGAAAAAAAAACGGAATGTGGTGGCTATTTCGAGTGTACTACATCCGAGTTTGCCAAAAAAAAGATTAAACATGATCAAACAAAATAAAAAACCTGAAATTTTGAGACATCAAACCTTATCAACTTATCAAATGGTCGAGCTTCTGACAAAATTTCAGCCAAAAATAACATTGGACAAGCTCTCAGTAAAGAACGAAATCACTGCACAAACTTTGAACATTGATTTTGTTTTTTAGTGAGAGATGCTCGGATGTTATTTTTGGGCTAAAATTTTCCAAGATGCTCGAACATTTGATAAAGTTTGATGTTTCAAATTTTTAGATTTTTTGGAATTTGTTTGATCATGTTTTGTCATATATTTTCTGCAAACTCGGTTGTAGTACACCAAAGTGAGGAGGCAATAAAAAGTCCACAAGCAGTAAATCGCCCCCGTACATTGCCTCTTCGACATCAGTTATTTCATATGATCGCTATGATATACACGGCAGCGGCAAACCTCTCTTCGTTCTTGTTCGGCTTTAGAAAACTCGCAATCTCTCCCCTGTCCGCCGTGAAACCAGGATGCGTCGTTAGGCACTCACTGTTGAAAGACAATCGCAATTTGAATTTGTGGTTTGAATCACATCTTCACGTCCCCTCTCTCATGTGCATGTTCTTTTTAGTCCTAACTTTCTAACTAGTTATCCTCTTGCTTTGATTGATCTAAGATATGGGACCATATTTCTCAAAGAGAAATTGATCGCCGGGTCCAAATAATGATGACGATACTTTTAAGGATAACCATTAGACGTAGGCAAGGTGTACCAAATGTCAATAATGCAAGAAATCTCCCGAAGCCTTCTATCCAAAGAGAAATTTATTTAGAGGAAATCTTATGATATGGTTGATCGGAAGAGAATTTCATCCGCGCATATCATGCACTCTTTACTTTTAGTGTAACATAATATGTCATAAGTGATGTTGTATTTCTGTTTGTTAAGTTGTTTTTAGTGCTATACTTTTGTTGTAAGATGATGTAAAATTAGAGTTTACACTGGCTCACCTTGCCCTTGAGGATATTTGTATGTACAAATCTATTTGCTTTTTCCCGCAAAAAAAAACAAATCTATTTGCTTTACCTATCGCAACTAGCTACTCCACATGTCACTTCCGCAACCGTCCTGCTGGGACCGTGACCGGCTATCCCACCCATGGATCAAATAGTGATCTACCTGGTTCACCGTATGTTTCCCTGAAATTGGCTTGATTCCTTGTTAGCTACCCTGCTCGTTCTTAGGTGGGGTTTGTGGTCAGGCGGTCCTTTTCTACCCGACACAAAAAACAGCCTACAATCGCATAAGTTAACGTCATGCTTTCAAATGAATCTGCTCCATGGTTCACTGAGATCTTCTTTCTAATGGTTTGCCTAATTTTTAAGTTGCTTTTGTTAGAATTTATTTTATAAAGTTTACTTTCCTTCTTTGTTGATTATTCATAGTCATGTAGGGAACCAGACACCCTCTGATGGTACGCCATGGCCTAATATTTGTTTGGTATATCACCCCATAGACTGAAGTTGTAGTTTGGGCAGATTTGGCCCCACTGTTGCTTTACTTCATGCCTGCAGTTGTGAAAGGATCGATGAGGGAGTCCTGAATTAAGGGGTCCTCGGACAGCCAGACTATATGCATATGCCAGACTGTTGGACTATGAAGATACAAGATAGAAGACTTCATCTCGTGTCCGGATGAGACTCTTTTTTTGCGTGGAAGGCAAGCTTGATGGTTAAGATATGAAGATTCCTTTCTCTGTAACCGACTCTGTGTAACCCTAGCCCCCTCCGGTGTCTATATAAACCAGAGGGTTTAGTCCGTAGGACGGCAACAATCATAACCATAGGCTAGCTTCTAGGGTTTAGCCTCTACGATCTCGTGGTAGATCAACTCTTGTAATACTCATATCATCAAGATCAATCAAGCATGAAGTAGGGTATTACCTCCATCGAGAGGGCCCGAACCTAGGTAAACATTGTGTCCCCCGCCTCCTGTTACCATTAGCCTTAGACGCACAGTTCTGGACCCCCTACCCGAGATCCGCCGGTTTTGACACCGACAATCGAGAAGAGGGGTCTACAGTGGGGGGGGGGGTAATTAGACCCTTAACAAGTAAAGTGGCAGTTTTTAGTTTCTTCAAGTTAAGGTTGAGTTTAGCACATCTCAAAGTGCACACAATACATTTTACACAAGCATAGCAAGAGTATGAGCAACGGAAAGAGTAAAGCATGCAAGTGCAAGAATGTAAAGGGATGTGATTGGAGTGTGCATACGCAATGGAGACGCGGATAATATTTTGCGTGGTTCCGATATGTGGTGCTATTGTACGTCCACGTTGATGGAGACTTCAACCCACGAAGGACTCCGGGTAGGAAATATCGGTGTGGCCGAGTTGGGAATTTAGGGTTTGGACATATTTGGGTAGAGAAATTGGTTGAGGGTTTTGGAGCAATATCACTAAGCACTTGAGCAAATAGATCATTAAGCAACACCTCATCGCCTTTTAATAGTATTGGCTTTCCTATGAATTCAATGTGATCTTGGATCACTTAAACAAAAATGTAGAGTCTTGAGCTTTTGCCAATCCTTGTCCTTAGCATTTTGAGGGGGTTTCACATCCTCTTGTCCTTGCCACTCCACTGTTGAACTTATCTGAAATATACTAGATAAAACTATTAGTCCAACAAGGGATATGTTGACATTAATTACCAAAATCACCCAGGGAGCACTTGTGCTTTCAATCTCCCCCTTTTTGGTAATTGATAACAACATGCATCAAAGCTTCAAGTAAGTAATGTGAAGATTTGTAACTAAAGCTTTGGAGGAACATGTAACTTGCATGAGCTCCCCCTACATGTATGCAATCAAGTAATGATAGAATTGAAAGACATGTGAATGCACAACATGACAGAGTAAGTAATGAGTTACATGTATCTTGGCCATATGCATCAGAGAAAAAACAAGTGATGTGAGATGTACCTTCATGTTTATGATTCCCTCTGGCAAACAATATGTGCAAAAACAAGAGATCATCATGCACATGAGTGAGATGCATATACTTACCTTGTGGTTCTTGAAGTGACTCTTGAGGAAGCAAACTTGAGAAAACAAGGTTCAATAATACAAGAGAACTTCAGACCAGAAAGAGATTTCAAGACCTACAAGAATACCAAGACTGGGATGACATGTAATAGGTGAGTACCACAAAGTGAGTACTTCATTTGAATATAAACATGTCCCCAAAGAATTAAGGATTTGCAATAAATTCCAAGGATTGTTCTCCCCTAAGCATGAAATCCCTCTCCCCCTGAATCTAGTACTAGATAATGGGATAAGGTAGGGTGAGAAACAATCAAAGCAAGTTGTAGTTAAGCTAGAGAAAAATGAGATTATAGCAATGTAGGCTCAGAGCAAAACAACAACTAAATACTAACTGGCATGTCTCCCACCTCTTAAATACATGCAAATTCTCTCCTCTTATGAAAGTGCGTCTCTCTTCCTTTCTTTGAAGAGTTATGTAAGGATAAGCTTTGATGTGATCTCTCTCCCCCTTTGGCATCAATTTACAAGAAGGGCAATTTTCATGGATATGAGTCAAGTGAGTGTGGTCCTGGAGAGACACAAATAAGCATAATGAAGCTTAAGATGCAGGTAGAGGGAAAGAATAACTGAGTGGAGCTGATAAGAATAAACACTTTAAGATGACAGAAATGTTTGCTCAGCATTGAAATTGGTGGCACCGATTCATATCGGTCGGTGACTCCGAGATGAGGCAGTCACAGACAGAGCATATCAGAGAGACCGAGTTAGTCTGTTTCGGTTGAACCGATGAACCGTGTACAAGTTGAACATGTTGTAAGTGCATCTAGTGCCCCTTAGTGATTTTGGTGTATTGAAGACTTATAGGTTAAGGGACTAATGTGTTTGTGAGTGTACAGGAGTTTGATATTTACGATGAAAGACGACCCCTAAAAATGAATGTCTTCAGCTGAAGACTTTGATTTTCTTGAAGACTTTGAAAATGAGGAAATTGGTGTGACCTTGAAGACTTTGATATTGATGCGAGGATTATGAAGCGTGAAGACTTTGTTTTTGTAGTCTCATTTTCTCTTTTTTGAGTCATAGGAAACACCATACTGTTAAATGGGGTCGAGGTAAAACTAAGGAAACACTTTCCAAGTGATGCTCATCTCAAAGCCTACACATACCCAATCCTTTCGAGTGAAGCCATTGGAAATCTCATACAGTCAGGTCAATTTCTTCAGTGATAGAGACGAAGATCTTCTGTTCTCTGAGGAATTTGTTCTGACTGAGGAGTTAGGAATTCGCCAGCGCAGATTGCCTACAAGTGAGGAACATGATAGCCCTGAGGAATTTGAGAGCTCAAATTTCCGACCGTTGTTGTGCCACGCGCCAGCTGTGCCCAAATATCCTACCCACCTAACGGTCATATCATTGAAGTGCATTTATGTCTTATCATGTCGGGCTGCTCCCTGGCTATAAATAGCCGCCCCCTACAACCACTAGCTGGTTGGCTGCTCCGAGAGAAACTAACACTTGTCATTGAGAGCATCCCATCCTCTGAGGACTTTGAGCGAAAATCATCAGTGAGGAAAAACCAAAACCCAAACACCTACAACCCAAAGTGATTGAGCATCACTGAAGAGATCGTTCCTGTGTGGAACCAATGCTTGTTATTTTGAGGACTGTGCATCCTCCAGACGGTTAGGCGTCATGGTCTAGAGCATCCAAGAGGAATTGTGGATCGCCGAGTGACCGAGTCTGTGAAGGTTTGGAAGTCACCTAAAGACTTACCATGAGTGATTGGGCGAGGTCCGTGTGACCTTAGCTCAAGGAGAATACAGTGAGGACTGTGTGTCCTCAGGTTTAAATACCTAGCCACTCCAACCAGACGTACAACTGTCACAACAGTTGGAACTGGTCTACCAAATCATTGTCTTCACCAAGCTACTGGTTCTATTTCCTCAACCCTTTCATTTCCTCATTCATGTGTTGACGACCTTGATCGTTACTGTTTGAAGACTTTAACTGAAGACTTTATCAATTTCCTCAATCCTAATTCTTCAGTCATCTTATATTCAGCCTGCTTATCCTGTTTACACGGCACCTGTGCTCTGTGCTTGTTTCATATCATCATAATGATTGTGTTAGTGCCATGTTATGCTAGCACTTGAGTACTTATTTTGCTGCTTGTAGTTCATTGCTTACAAAATTCCTAAAGTAGTATTTCCTCAGTGATGAATTCATAAAAATCGCCTATTCACCCCCCTCTAGTCGATATAACGCACTTCCAATTGGTATTAGAGCCAGGTTCTCCCTTGTTCTGTGTGATTTTGGTTTAACCACCTGAAGTTTTGGTTATGTCGACCGCAAGTATGAAGAAAGTGTCATGCCCCATCTTTGACTGTCATGATTATTGCTACGTCTTGAGCTTGTGTTGGTTTTCCTTGAAGAGGAAAGGGTGATGCAGCAATAGTAGCATAAGTATTTCCCTCAGTTTTTGAGAACCAAGGTATCAATCCAGTAGGAGGCTCCTCAAAAGTCCCACGGACCTACACAAACAAACAAAGAACTCGCAACCAACGCAATAAAGGGGTTGTCAATCCCTTCATGGCCACTTGCGAAAGTGAGATCTGATAGAGATAGTATGATAAGATAAATATATTTTTGGTATTTTATAATATAGATTGGAAAAGTAAAGATGCAAATAAAAGTAGATTAAAAGTTTATATGATAAAAGATAGACCCGGGGGCCATAGGTTTCACTAGTGGCTTCTCTCAAGATAGCATAAGTATTACGGTGGGTGAACAAATTACTGTCGAGCAATTGATAGAAAAGCGAATAATTATGAGATTATCTAGGCATGATCATGTATATAGGCATCACGTCCGTGACAAGTAGACCGACTCCTGCCTGCATCTACTACTATTACTCCACACATCGACCGCTATCCGGCATGCATCTAGAGTATTAAGTTCATAAGAACAGAGTAATGCATTAAGAAAGATGACATGATGTAGAGGGATAAACTCAAGCAATATGATATAAACCCCATCTTTTTATCCTCGATGGCAACAATAAAATACGCGCCTTGCAACCCTTTCTGTCACTGGGTAAGGACACCGTAAGATTGAACCCAAAGCTAAGCACTTCTCCCATGGCAAGAAAGATCAATCTAGTAGGCCAAACCAACTGATAATTTAAAGAGACTTGCAAAGATAACTCAATCATACATAAAAGAATTCAGAGGAGATTCAAATATTTCTCATAGATAAACTTTATCATAAACCCACAATTCATCGGATCTCGACAAACACACCGCAAAAAGAGTTTACATCGAATAGATCTCCACAAGAGAGGGGGAGAACATTGTATTGAGATCCAAAAAGAGAGAAGAAGCCATCTAGCTAATAACTATGGGCCCGAAGGTCTGTGGTAAACTATTCACAACTCATCGGAAGGGCTATGGTGTTGATGTAGAAGCCCTCTGTGGTCGATTCCCCCTCCGTCGGAACACCGGCAAAGGCTCCAAGATGGGATCTCGCGGATACAGAAGGTTACGGCGGTGGAAATTGTTTTTCGTTGGCTCCCTGGATGTTTTCGGGGTACATAGGTATATATAGGAGGAAGAAGTACGTCGGTGGCCGCTCGAGGGGCCCAGGAGACAGGGGGCATGCCCAGGAGGGGTGGGCGCGCCCTCCTATCTCCTGTCCGCCTGGTTTGCTTCTTGACTTGCACTCCAAGTTCTCTGGATCACGTTCGTTCCAAAAATCACCCTCCCGAAGGTTTCATTCCGTTTGTACTCCGTTCGATATTCCTTTTCTTCGAAATACTGAAATAGGCAAAAAACAGCAATACGGGCTGGGCCTCCGGTTAGTAGGTTAGTCCCAAAAATGATATAAATGTGTAAAATAAAGCCCATAAACATCCAAAAGGGGTAATATAATAGCATGGAACAATAAAAAAATTATAGATACGTTGGAGACGTATCAATTATCCCAAGTGGAAGGCCGTGATGAGGAATCGCCTCATGGCGATGAACAGCGAGCTGTGGACCATCACTGAGATTGGCCTTACCGATTTATGCAAATACCATGCTGGATAGGATGCTCATCATTCTAGGACCAATTTTATAACCATAGCAAATACCATGCTGTTCTAAAAGACTCTCAAAATAATATAAGTGAAGCATGAGAGACTAGCAATTTCTTCAAAATTAAGCCACCGCCGTGCTCTAAAAGATATAAGTGAAGCACTAGTGCAAAAACTATCAAGCTCAAAAGATATAAGTGAAGCACATAGAGTATTCTAGCAAATTCTAATCAAGTGGGCTTCTCCCAAAAGGTGTGTACAGCAATGATGATTGTGGTAAACTAAAAAGCAAAGACTAATATAATACACGACGCTCCAAGCAAAACACATATCATGTGGCGAATAAAAATATAGCTCCAAGTAAAGTTACCAATGAACTAAGACGAAAGAGGGGATGCCTTCCCGGGGTATCCCCAAGCTTAGGCTTTTGGCTATTCTTGAATATCTTGGGGTGCCTTGGGCATCCCCAAGTCTAGGCTCTTGCCACTCCTTATTCCATAGTCCATCAAAGCTTTACCCAAAACTTGAAAACTTCATAACACAAAACTCAACAGGAAATCTCATAAGCTCCGTTAGTGAAAGAAAACAAAACCACCACATAAGGCACTATAATGAACTTATTCTTTATTTATTTTGGTGTTAAACCTACTGTATTCCAACTTCTCTATGGTTTATAAACTATTTTACTAGCCATAGATGCATCAAAATAAGCAAACAACACACAAAAAACAGAATCTGTCAAAAACAGAACAGTCTGTAGCAATCTGTAACTAACGCAAACTTTTGGAACTCTAAAAATCCTACCAAAATAGGAAGTCCTGGACAATTCGTCTATTGATCAGCAGCAAAAATAATCAAGGCAAAATCACGTTTCTGTGATTTAAAGAAACTAATTTTGTGCGTGCAAAGTTTCTGTTTTTCAGCAGAATCAAATCAACTATCATCATAGGTTATCCTATAGGTTCTACTTGGCACAAACACTAATTAAAAGATAAAAACACATCTAAACAGAAGGTAGATGCAAAATTTATTTCTAAACAGGAAAAAAACACAAATAAAATTGGGTTGCCTCCCAACTAGCGCTATCGTTTAACGCCCCTAGGTAGGCATAAAAGCCAAGATAGATCTAAGTAGTGCCATAATAATAAGATAGATCTTGAAAACTCATCTCATATTCTCTATGTTCGGTAGGAAGTTTTCTTTGAGGCAAGCAAAAGTAATCAAAAGGGCTAAATTTAGCAGGACAAAAGTCCCCAAGATCAATCTCAGGAGGAACGGGTTCCTCCTTTGGCCCTTCATAATGCACAACTAAAAGCATTCTTTTGGCAAAATCTCGTGAGTCTATACTCAAGAGAGTATCCTAGCTCATTATTTCGAAGAGCAAAATCATTATTAAGTTCGGAAATTCTATCAACCAAAACATTGGTAGGAACCTTTTTTCTAAGGTTTTCATCGAAAGGGACATAGTCCGAAGATTGAAAACGCCTAATTTCCTCTTGATCAAAGAGGACTGCTTCTATGGGAGGACGACTGGCGTCCACCCTATAGTGCGCAAAGATTTCTTTGGCCTCTCTTATTATAAATCAAAACTCATGAGCCAAAAAGATAGTAACAGCGCGTTTAACAGAAGAATGCTCAATATTGGAAAATTCTAGAAAAATTCTTTGTATGCAAGGATGCATATGCATAAATTGTCTTTCAAGTTCAACTACAAGCATAGCGATAGCATCCGCAAGACTACTAGTTCTATGAAGAATAGAACCACCCATGGAAGGTAAAGCACCAGCACAAGTAAAGAAATCTTGAATAACACCTTTTCCAATAATGTTACCACTACCGATTCGAAACTTTTTAGTATGCAAGATAGGGGGTTCTTCAGCCGGAGCCTCAGAATTTCCCATGTTATTATTGTTGTCCATATCGACGATAATCTCCCCAATTTCAGACATAACAGCAAACAAAAGCAAGGAGGAAGAAAGCAAGCGAAAGAGAGGAGAAGATTGGGAAAGAGAGGGCGAATAAAACAGCAAGGGTGAATTGGGGGAGAGGAAAACGAGAGGCAAATGGCAAATAATGTAAATGCGAGGGAGATGAGTTTGTGATGGGTACTTGGTATGTCTTGACTTGAGCGAAGACCTCCCCGGCAACGGCGCCAGAAATCCTTCTTGCTACGTCTTGAGCTTGCGTTGGTTTTCCTTGAAGAGGAAAGGGTGATGCAGCAATAGTAGCGTAAGTATTTCCCTCAGTTTTTGAGAACCAAGGTATCAATCCAGTAGGAGGCTCCTCAAAAGTCCCACACACCTACACAAACAAACAAAGAACTCGCAACCAACGCAATAAAGGGGTTGTCAATCCCTTCACGACCACTTGCAAAAGTGAGATATGATAGAGATAGTATGATAAGATAAATATATTTTTGGTATTTTATAATATAGATTGGAAAAGTAAAGATGCAAATAAAAGTAGATTGAAAGCTTATATGATAAAAGATAGACCCAGGGGCCATAGGTTTCACTAGTGGCTTCTCTCAAGATAGCATAAGTATTACGGTGGGTGAACAAATTACTGTCAAGCAATTGATAGAAAAGCGAATAATTATGAGATTATCTAGGCATGATCATGTATATAGGCATCACGTCCGTGACAAGTAGACCGACTCCTGCCTGCATCTACTACTATTACTCCACACGTCGACCGCTATCCAGCATGCATCTAGAGTATTAAGTTCATAAGAACAGAGTAACACATTAAGAAAGATGACATGATGTAGAGGGACAAACTCAAGCAATATGATATAAACCCCATCTGTTTATCCTCGATGGCAACAATACAATATGTGCCTTGCAACCCTTTCTGTCACTGGGTAAGGACGCCGCAAGATTGAACCCAAAGCTAAGCACTTCTCCCATGGCAAGAAAGATCAATCTAGTAGGCCAAACCAACTGATAATTCGAAGAGACTTGCAAAGATAACTCAATCATACATAAAAGAATTCAGAGGAGATTCAAATATTTCTAATGGATAAACTTGATCATAAACCCACAATTCATCGGATCTCGACAAACACACTGCAAAAAGAGTTTACATCAAATAGATCTCCACAAGAGAGGGGGAGAACATTGTATTGAGATCCAAAAAGAGAGAAGAAACCATCTAGCTAATAACTATGGACCCGAAGGTCTGTGGTAAACTACTCACAACTCATCGGAAGGGCTATGGTGTTGATGTAGAAGCCCTCCATGGTCGATTCCCCCTCCGGCGGAGCGCCGACGAAGGCCCCAAGATGGGATCTCGCGGATACAGAAGGTTACGGCGGTGGAATTTGTTTTTCGTTGGCTCCCTGGATGTTTTCGGGGTACGTAGGTATATATAGGAGAAAGAAGTACGTCGGTGGCCGCTCGAGGGGCCCAGGAGACACGGGGCGCGCCCTCCTATCTCCTGTCCGCCTCATTTGCTTCTTGACTTGCACTATAAGTTCTCCAGATCACGTTCGTTCAAAAAATCACCCTCCCGAAGGTTTCATTCCGTTTGGACTCCGTTTGATATTCCTTTTCTTCAAAATACTGAAATAGGCAAAACAACAGCAATACGGGCTGGCCTCCGTTTAGTAGGTTAGTCCCAAAAATAATATAAATGTGTAAAATAAAACCCATAAACATCCAAAAGGGGTAATATAATAGCATGGAAACATCAAAATTTATAGATACGTTGGAGACGTATCAATTATCCCAAGTGGAAGGCCATGATGAGGAAGCGTCTCATGGCGATGAACAGCGAGCTGTGGACCGTCACTGAGATTGGCCTTACTGATCTATGCAAGATGGCGCACGCTGATGATATTCGCAAGTACACTCGGCTAGACACCATGGCGAAACATATCACCTGCTCCTGCCTATCCAGAAATCAGTTCAGGCTCATTATGCATCTGTGTAATGCAAAGCTTATCTGGGACCGAATCTCTGACATCTATGAAGGTCATCTAACTCGTCGGGATCCCTGGTTTGATGAGTTCAAGGGATCACTCAAAACAATGACTTTTAAACCTGGACCATCATCTTCAGCACCATGCCTCATGGCAAAAGGTGCAAAGGTACCTGAATATTCCTCATCTGAATCTAGTGATGATGATTTCGGACCTAGTTATTCCAAGCTTGGTACTATTGCCACTAAACAACAAAAAGCTTTGGAAAGGGTTCAAAATCTGCTAGACAAAAGCGATGACCTGTTGGGTGAGGAAATGGATCGAACTCAAACTCTGACTGATAGTCTTCAGCAACTACAGTCTAAGTTTGATAACCTTCAAAGTCATCATAACACTCTCTTAGCCGATCATGAGAAGCTTTCTTATGAATTTCTTCAAAGAAAGCAAGATCTTGAGAAGAAAAGGGTGAGTTATGAAGAACTTCAGAAGGAAAATGATTCATTGCTTGCTCAACAGATCAGTTCCGCTCAGGAAGAATTCATTCCACCATGTTTGAAATGCATTGAATGCGAATCTGCTAATTCTTCACCTGAAAGTTCAAATGCTTCTATTGCTGCAAATTCTTCAACTATTTCTGTGGCCACAAATTCCTCATCTGAGGATACCACAAGTATCATTGGCAATGCAAGGTTGAAGTAATTGTATGTGTCAGGCATGTACAAAAGCCTCAAAGGGCATCAGACTCTTTGTGATGTGCTTAAAAAGCAGATCCCCAACAGAAACCCTAGGAAAGAGGGTATTGTCTTTCAGAGGAAACTCAATGCTGATGGGACCTACTAGAAACCTGAGCAGTATCCCTAAACCTCATGGGTTGCTGCAAAAGGACCTCCCGTAGATCCATCCACTTTATCTGGCTTTACATGTGAATCTTCATATTCATCTGATGAGTCATCTGACTCCAACTATAAACTGTTCAAAAATCAGAATGGTGAAGTATTTGCTAGATATGTTGAAACTAACTTCAGGAACGGTCCCCCCTATGAAGAAAATTTGGGTTCCCAAAAGGTGCCTTGAAAGTCTTCAGGTGAATGTCCTCATGACACCACCTGTGAAGATTAGGAACCCCAGATAAAATTCTTCATATGGACCAAAGTCTTCAAATGGATACAAGTCCTCATACAGACAAAATTCCTCATATGGATCAAATTCTTCACGTGGATCCAAATTCTCATATGAACATCATCGTGCTAACGCTTCTGTTTCACAGGGAAAATCTAAGAGCCATGAATATGTGCATTATTTTCCAAATCATTATGTTAATAAGTCCTTGAAGAATTTCTCTGCTTATTCATATGCATACTCTAACCCCTCTTCTGTGAAACGAAGTGCACTACTTCAATGCCACCATTCTCTTATGGAGCTCGTAGAATGATGAACTCTTTGCCACCCCTCCAAATGTGGGTGGTGAATGATAACCCACAAGTGTAGGGGATCGCAACAACTTTCGAGGGTAAAGTATTCAACCCAAATTTATTGATTCGACACAAGGGGAGCCAAAGAATATTCTTGAGTATTAGCAGTTGAGTTGTCAATTCAACCACACCTGGATAACTTAGTATCTGCAGCAAGGTATTTAGTAGCAAAAGTGGTACGATAATAAAGGTAACGGTAGCAAAGGTAAAGATAAATGTTTTTGGGTTTTTGTAGTAGTTGTAACAGTAGCAACGGAAAAGTAAATAGGCGAAGAACAATATGTGAAAAGCTCGTAGGCAATGGATCAGTGATGGATAATTATGCCGGATGCAATTCCTCATGTAATAGCTATAACATAGGGTGACACAGAACTAGCTCCAGTTCATCAATGTAATGTAGGCATGTATTTCGTAAATAGTCATACGTGCTTAGGGAAATAACTTGCATGCCATCTTTTGTCCTACCCTCCCGTGGCAGCGGGGTCCTAGCGGAAACTAAGGGATATTAAGGCCTCCTTTAATAGAGAACCGGAACAAAGCATTAGCACATAGTGAATACATGAACTCCTCAAACTACGGTCATCACCGAGAAGTATCCTAATTATTGTCACTTCGGGGTTGTCGGATCATAACACTAATAGGTGACTATAGACTTGCAAGATAGGATCAAGAACACACATATATTCATGAAAACATAATAGGTTTAGATCTGAAATCATGGCACTTGGGCCATAGTGGCAAGCATTAAGCATAGCAAAGTCATAGCAACATCAATCTCAGAACATAGTGGATACTAGGGATCAAACCCTAACAAAACTAACTTGATTACATGGTAAATCTCATCCAACCCATCACCGTCCAGCAAGCCTACGATGGAATTACTCACGCACGGTGGTGAGCATCATGAAATTGGTGATGGAGGATGGTTGATGATGACGACAGCGACGAATCCCCCTCTTCGGAGCCCCGAACGGAGTCCAGATCAGCCCTCCCGAGAGAGATTAGGGCTTGGCGGCGGCTCCGTGTCGTGTAACGTGATGAAACTTTCTCTCTAATTTTTCTCTCCCCGAACGTGAATATATGGAGTTGGAGTTGAGGTCGGTGGAGGTCCAGGGGGGGGCACGAGATAGGGGGCGCGGCCTACAGGGGGGGTGCCCCCTGTCTCGTGGACAGGCCCTGGCCCCCCTGGTGTATTTCTTTCACCCAGAAATTCTTATTAATTCCAAAAAGTGCCTCCGTGGATTTTCAGGACATTTTGAGAACTTTTCTTTTCTACACATAAAACAACATCATGGCAGTTCTGCTGAAAATAGCGTCAGTCCGGGTTAGTTTCATTCAAATCATGCAAGTTAGAGTCCAAAAAAAGGGCAAAAGTGTTTGGAAAAGTAGATACGTTGGAGATGTATCAACTCCCCCAAGCTTAAACCTTTGCTTGTCCTCAAGCAATTCAGTTGATAAACTGAAAGTGATAAAGAAAAACTTTTACAAACTCTGTTCGCTTTTGTTGTTGTAAACATGAAAAGCCAGCATTCAAGTTTCAGCAAATATTATGAATTAATCATACTCACAATAACACTTAGCTCTCACAATTACTCATATCAATAGCATAATCAGCTAGCGAGCCATAATAATAAAACTCAGATGACAACACTTTCTCAAAATAATCATAACATGATATAACAAAATGGTATCTCGCTAGCCCTTTCTGAGACCGCAAAACATAAATGCAGAGCACCTTTAAAGATCAAGGACTGACTAAACATTGTAATTCATGGTAAAAGAGATCCAGTCAAGTCATACCCAATATAAACCAATAGTAATGAATGCAAATGACAGTGTGCTCTCCAGCGGGTGCTTTTTCATAAGAAGGGTGATGACTCAACATAAAAGTAAATAGATAGGCCCTTCGCAGAGGGAAGCAGGGATTTGTAGAGGTGCTAGAGCTCAATTTTAAAATAGAGATTGAATAACATTTTGAGCGGCATACTTTCACTGTCAACGCAACAACTATGAGATGGCTGTATCTTCCATACTAAATGCATTATAGGCAGTTCCCAAACAGAATGGTAAATGTTTATACTCCCCCAACCACCAACAAGCATCAATCCATGGCTTGCTCGAAACAACGAGTGCCTCCAACATACAACAGCCCTGGGGGAGTTTTGTTTAATTATTTTGATTTGCTTTGATCTTTTTGGGTCATGGGACTGGGCATCCCGGTTACCGGCCCTTTCTCGTGAGTGAGGAGCGGAGTCCACTCCTCTTGAGAATAACCCACCTAGCATGGAAGATATAGGCAGCCCTAGTTGTAACATGAGCTGCTCGAGCATACAAAACAGAATTTCATTTGAAGGTTTGGAGTTTGGCACATACAAATTTACTTGGAACGGCAGGTAAATACTGCATATAGGAAGATATAGTGGACTCATATGGAACAACTTTGGGGTTTAACGAGTTTGGATGCACAAGTAGTATTCTCGCTTAGTACAGGTGAAGGCTAGCAAAAGACTGGGAAGCGACCAACTGAGACAGCGACAACAGTCATAAACATGCATTAAAATTAATTCACACCGAATACAAGGATGAGTAGGATATAATCCACCATGAACATAAATACCATGAAGGCTATGTTGATTTGATTCAACTACATGCGTGAACATGTGCCAAGTCGAGTCACTCAATTCATTTAAAGGAGGATACCATCCCATCATACCACATCATAATCATTCTAATAGCATGTTAGCACGCAAGGTAAACCATTATAACTCATAGCTAATCAAGCATGGCACAAGCAACTATAATCTCTAAATGTCATTGCAAATATGTTTACTTCATAATAGTTGACTCAGAAACGATGAACTCATCATATTTACAAAAACAAGAGAGGTCGAGTTCATACCAGCTTTTCTCATCCCAATAAGTCCATCATATATCGTCATTATTGCCTTTCACTTGCACGACTGAACGATGTGTATAATAATAAGAGTGCACGTGCATTGGACTAAGCTGGAATCTGCAAACATTCAACTCAAGAGAGAAGACAGGGTAAAATGGGCTCTAAGTAAAATAAATAATCATGCATATAAGAGCCACTAAGCATTTTCAAAATAGTCTTCTCGACCCCCAAAAGAAAGAAAAGAAAATTAAACTATTTACACGGGAAAGCTCCCAACAAGTAAGAAGAAGAACTAGAAATCCTTTTGGGTTTTCATTTTAATTTCTACTACAAGCATGGAAATGAAACTAACTATTTTTTTTTGGTTTTTCTTAAGATTTATCAAACACACAAGAAGAAAACTAGAAAAAAGAAATTTAAACTAGCATGGATAATACAATGAAAGAGTATGAGCACCGACGACTAGTGTGTGAACATGAATGTAAATTCGGTGAGAAATATTTACTCCCCCAAGCTTAGGCTTTTGGCCTAAGTTGGTCTAGTGCCAAGGACCGCCTGGCTGATATCCATAAGTGAAACTGGAGTTGTATTGAGATGCAGCGGCAACCACCTCCTAAGCAGCAGCGTGTTGGCGAGCTGCCTTCACTCCCCTCTCGTATTCAACCGCTTCCTCCCTGGTGACAACGTATCTTCCTTTTGCCTGATAATCAAAAAGGTAGGGAGCAGGAAGAGTAACAGGGACGATGTTGCGTCTGTCATAGATTAGTCGATAATGGAGGAATTGTTCATTCCTCTCAAGAAAATGATGATTGAACATAGCTTCTTTATCCAAATAAACAGGAGGTAAAATCATACCCCCCTCTCGTGGGGCTATATTAAGAAAATTAGCCACATGGGTTGCATAAATTCCTCCAAATAAATCCCCCTTTCTACTATTATTCTGCAACCTACGTGCAACTATTGCCCCCAAGTTATAACCTTTATAACCTGACACAACACTCTTGAGGACACAAAGATCAGGGACACACATGTGACATGCTTCGTCTTTACCGTTAATGCATCTACCAATAAAGAGAGCAAAATAATGTATAGCAGGAAAATGAATGCTCCCTATGGTAGCTTGTGCTATGTCCCTAGATTCTCCCACAATAATACTAGCAAGAAAATCTCTAAATTAAGATTTGCGAGGATCATTAATATTACCCCACTGCGGGAGTTTGCAAGCAGTTGTGAAATCCTCTAAATCCATGGTATAAGATGTATCATAAATATCAAACATGACACTAGGAGAATTACGCGTACAATTATATTGGAAACTCCGCACAAAGGAATCAGTCAATTGATAGTACTGAGGACACTTATCTTGTAAGAAGTCCTCCAGCTCGGCATTACGCACATACGCGTCAAATTCCTCCTTGAAGCCTGCTTCGACCATAAAATCATCGGATGGCCACTCACAAGCCCGTACATTTGCGTCCCTCGGCAATTCAACATCTTGTTCACGTATAACAATCCTTGGTCCTTTCTTTTCCGAGGAACCACCTTGGTACATTCTTCTAAGCATAATTCTTTTTCTGAAAATTTCTGAAATTTTAGTAACTTCAAAATAAAAGTGAATAAAACTAAATAAGATTGATAGCAACTACTCCTACAAGTGCCTAGAGCCTATATCATGCATTGGAATTGCTTGTGACCTCAAAAATTTAACATGCAAGCTCAAGAACATGGTCACCTATGCAGCAAAAAATTTCAATGAATAAAGCACTAGAACAAAAACTAATTGGACCAATGGAGGAGTCACATACCAAGCAACAATCTCCCAAAGCAGTTTTGTAAATGGAGCTTTGAGCAAGGAGATCGAAAATCGCAGCAAAACGAGCTAGAACTTGTGCTTGAGCTGGATGGGGATTTTTTTGGGTAGAAGATGAAGTGTGTGGGTGCTGGCATAAGTGGAGCGGGGCCACCAGGGGCCCACGAGACAGGGGGGCGCGCCCTATAGGGGGGGGGCTCCACTCTGGTGGCCTGGTGCTTGCCCCTCCTGCAGTGATTTCAGTGCCTAAAATCCTCAAATATTCCAGAAAAAATCATACTAAATTTGCAGGGCATTTGGAGCACTTTTATTTTTGGACTATTTTTTATTTCATGGATAATTCAGAAAACAGACGGATAATACTATTTTTGCTTTATTTATTCTAAATGACAGAAAATAAAAAGTGGGTACAGAAGGTTGTGCCTTCTAGTTTCATCCATCTCGTGATCATCCAAATGAATCCACTAACAAGGTTGATCAAGTCTTGTTAACAAACTCATTCCGAATAACACAGAACCGGAGAAATTTCGAATAACACTAAGTTACCTCAACGGGGATATGAAAATCCCCAATAATAAGAATATCATACTTTTTCTTGACAGTAGGGAGAGGAAATTCAAAACCTCCAATAATAATAGTTGGAGCTTTTTCAATAGAATTGATGCTATGAACTTGAGATTGTTTCCTCGGAAAGTGTACCGTATGCTCATTACCATTAACATGAAAAGTGACATTGCCTTTGTTGCAATCAATAACAGCCCCTGCAGTATTAAGAAAAGGTCTACCAAGGATGATAGACATACTATCGTCCTCGGGAATATCAAGAATAACAAAGTCCATTAAGATAGTGACATTTGCAACCACGACAGACACATCCTCACAAATACCGACAGGTATAGCAGTTGATTTATCAGCCATTTGCAAAGATATTTCAGTAGGTGTCAACTTATTCAATTCAAGTCTACGATATAAAGAGAGAGGCATAACACTAACACCGGCTCCAAGATCACGTAAAGCAGTTTTAACATAATTTCTTGGTGCATGGTATACTTGGTACCCCGGGATCTCCAAGTTTCTTTGGTATTCCACCCTTAAAAGTGTAATTAGCAAGCATGGTGGAAATTTCAGCTTTCGGTATCTTTCTTTTATTTGTAATGATATCCTTCATATACTTAGCATAAGGATTCACTTTCAGGATATCAGTTAAGCGCATACGTAAGAAAATAGGTCTAATCATTTCAGCAAAGCACTCAAAATCCTCATCATCCTTTGACTTGGATGGTTTAGGAGGAAAGGGCATGGGTTTCTGAACCCATGGTTCTCTTTCTTTACCGTGCTTCCTAGCAACAAAATCTCTATTATCATAACGTTGATTCTTTGATTGTGGGTTATCAAGACCAACAGCAGGTTCAATCTCTACATCATTGTTTTTGCTAGGTTGAGCATCAATATGAACATTATCATTAACATTATTACTAGGCTCATGTTCATCACCTGATTGAGTTTCAGCATCAGAAATAGAAATATCATTGGGATCCTCAAGTGTGTCTACAGTAGGTTCACTAGAAGCATGCAAAGTCCTATCGTCTTTCTTTTTCTTCTTTTTAGAAGAACTAGGTGCCTCTAAATTATTTCTCTGAGGATCTTGCTCGATTCTCTTAGGGTGGCCTTCAGGATACAAAGGTTCCTGAGTTATTCTACCAGTTCTAGTAGCCACTCTAACAGCAAAGTCATTTTTATTATTTAATTCCTCAAGCAAATCATTTTGAGCTTTAAGTACTTGCTCAGCTTGAGTAGCAACCATAGAAGCATATTTGCTAACGAGGTGAAGTTCACCTTTAACTCTAGCCAGATTATCGCTTACACGTCCTATCTCGAAAGCATTATTCTTTAATTCTCTACCAACATAAGCATTAAAACTTTCTTGTCTAGCCATAAAGTCATCAAATTCATCTAAGCACGGGCTATGAAATTTAGTAGAGGGTATTTCAACTTTATCATATCTATAGAGAGAATTTACCTTTACTACCTGTGTCGGGTTATCAAGACAATGTGGTTCTTCAACAGGCGGTATATTAAGACCATGTATTTCTTCAATAGGAGGTAAATTTTTAACATCTTTAGCTTTAATACCTTTTTCTTTCATTGATTTCTTTGCCTCTTGCATATCTTCAGGACTGAGAAATAAAACACCTCTCTTCTTCGGAGTGGGTTTAGGAATAGGCTCAGGAGTTGGCTCAATTGGTTCAGGAATTACTTCAGGAATTGGCTCGGGGAGAGTCCAATTATTTTCATTAGTCAACATATTATTCAATAATACTTCAGCTTCGTCGACTGTTCTTTCCCTGAAAACACAACCATCACAACTATCCAAGTAGTCTTTTGAAGCATCGGTTAGTCCATTATAAAAGATATCAAGTATTTCATTTTTCTTGAAAGGATGACCAGGCAAATTATTAAGTAACCGGAGAAGCCTCCCCCAAGCTTCTTTGATTTGCACAAAATTATATATTTCCCGCAAGGCAGCTTGTTTCTTATGAGCAGGGAAATATTTAGCAGAGAAGTAATAAATCATATCCTGGAGACTACGCACACAACCAGGAGCAAGAGAATTATACCAAGCCTTAGCATCACCCTTTAATGAGAATGGAAATATCTTAAGGATATAATAATAGCGAGACTTCTCATCATGAGTAAAAAGGGTAGCTATATCATTCAACTTGGTAAGATGTGCCACAACAGTTTCAGATTCAAGGCCATAAAAAGGATCAGATTCAACTAAAGTAACAATCTCAGGATCAACAGAGGATTCATAATCCTTATCAGTAACACAAATAGGTGAAGTAGCAAAAGCAGGGTCAGGTTTCATTCTAGCATTAAGAGACTACTGTTTCCATTTAGCTAATAATTTCTTAAGATCATATCTATCATTGTAAGCAAAGATTTCCCTAGCAGCTTCTTCATTCATAACATAACCCTTAGGAACAACAGGTAATACATAATCATTGGGAGAACCTTCATCATCACTATCATCAATAATAGGTTCTTCAGTAATTTTGTCCCCCCTAACTCTAGCAAGTTGCTCATCAAGAAATTCACCTAATGGCAAAGTAGTATCAAGCACAGAAGTAGTTTCATCATGCATAGCATAAGTGGCATCATCAATAACATGCGACATATCAGAATTCATAGCAGTAGCACGTCTAGGTGTCGCAAGCCTACTAATAACGGAAGGAGAATCTAGTGCAGCGCTAGATGTCAGTTCCTAACTCCCCTCGTAGTTGAGGGCAAAATAGTAGTTCGGTCGTCTTTCAAGTTCTTCATAGTGATCAACAGATATAAATCCTAAGCGACTCAGAGAATAGAGCTATGCTCCCCGGCAACGGCGCGAGAAATTAGTCTTGATAACCCACAAGTGTAGGGGATCGTAATAGCTTTCGAGGGTAAAGTATTCAACCCAAATTTATTGATTCGACACAAGGGGAGCCAAAGAATATTCTTGAGTATTAGCAGTTGAGTTGTCAATTCAACCACACCTGGATAACTTAGTATCTGCAGCAAGGTATTTAGTAGCAAAAGTGGTATGATAATAAAGGTAACGGTAGCAAAGGTAAAGACAAATGTTTTGGGTTTTTGTAGTAGTTGTAACAGTAGCAACGGAAAAGTAAATAGGCGAAGAACAATATGTGAAAAGCTCGTAGGCAATGGATAAGTGATGGATAATTATGCCGGATGCGATTCCTCATGTAATAGCTATAACATAGGGTGACACAGAACTAGCTCCAGTTCATCAATGTAATGTAGGCATGTATTCTGTAAATAGTCATACGTGCTTATGGAAAAGAACTTGCATGGCATCTTTTGTCCTACCCTCCCGTGGCAGCGGGGTCCTAGCGGAAACTAAGGGATATTAAGGCCTCCTTTAATAGAGAACTGGAACAAAGCATTAGCACATAGTGAATACATGAACTCCTCAAACTACGGTCAGTATCCCGATTATTGTCACTTCGGAGTTGTCGGATCATAACACATAATAGGTGACTATAGACTTGCAAGATAGGATGAAGAACACACATATATTCATGAAAACATAATAGGTTCAGATCTGAAATCATGGCACTCGGGCCCTAGTGACAAGCATTAAGCATAGCAAAGTCATAGCAACATCAATCTCGGAACATAGTGGATACTAGAGATCAAACCCTAACAAAACTAACTTGATTACATGGTAAATCTCATCCAACCCATCACCGTCCAGTAAGCCTACGATGGAATTACTCACGCACGGCGGTGAGCATCATGAAATTGGTGATGGAGGATGGTTGATGATGACGACGACGACGAATCCCCCTCTCCGGAGCCCCGAACGGACTCCAGATCAGCCCTCCCAAGAGAGATTAGGGCTTGGCGACGACTCCGTGTCGTGAAACGCGATGAAACTTTCTCTCTGATTTTTTTCTCCCCGAACGTGAATATATGGAGTTGGAGTTGAGGTTGGTGGAGGTCCAGGGGGCCCACGAGATAGGGGGCGCGTCCTACAGGGGGCACCCCCCTGTCTCGTGGACAGGCCCTGGGCCCCCTGGTGTATTTCTTTCGCCCAGAAATTCTTATTAATTCCAAAAGGTGCCTCCGTGGATTTTCAGGACATTCCAAGAACTTTTCTTTTCTACACATAAAACAACATCATGGCAGTTCTGCTGAAAACAGCGTCAGTCCGGGTTAGTTTCATTCAAATCATGCAAGTTAGAGTCCAAAACAAGGGCAAAAGTGTTTGGAAAAGTAGATATGTTGGAGACGTATCAGTGAAGAAAAAGAACTAATCTCTTATGTAGGGTGAGGTCTCCACACGAACTTGAACGTCTAAAGAATTTGCTAGAGACCTGAATATGCTTGAAAGGAGGCAAGCTAATCACGAAGAAATGAATATTCATTTCTCACGTCCTTATACTGCTATATCCATTATACTGCTTGATGAAATTCAATATGATGAATTTGTTGTCATATTCTTCACTGATGAAGTATATGAGTTCATAAGATGCAGTAATTCATCTGCAGGATGATCAACCCAAAGCCAATGAGTGGGTCCTCGACAGTGGGTGTACAAATCACATAACTGGTGACAAGAACTTATTGATGGACACTGCTTTATCTCCATCGCATCTAAAGCATATTACCTACACTGACAAAGGCAAAAGTAAGGTATTGTGTCTATGTAGGGTTTCGATCTCAAAGGATCGACACATGGACAAAGTCATGCTTGTCGAGTCCGTAGGATTCAACCTCATGTCTGGTTCAATGCTTTGTGATCTTGATATGCTTGTCGTCTTTGGCAATATCATTGCATTGTCCTCATGGAAACTGAAATTCCAAAGTCTTTGAAGGCTTTAGGAGAGGAGACTTATATATTGTTGATTTCTCTACAGGACCACAGATTGCCACATGTCTACTTGCAAAAGCTTTGGAAGACTGGCTATGGCATCGACGACTAGGTCATGCTGGCATGAGGAACTTACATACACTCGCGAAGAAGAAGCACGTCATTGGCATTGAGGGTGTAAAATTCCTCAAAGACCACCTTTGTGGGGCTTGTGAGGCTAGAAAGATGACCAAGTCCAAGCACCCCTTGAATACTATCATGACTACCACTCGTCCTTTTGAATTTCTTCAGGTGGATCTCTTTGGCCCTACTCATTATTGCACACTAACAAATGCAGCATCTCTATATGGCTTTGTTATTATTGATGATTATTCTCGTTACACCTGGGTGCATATCATCACTTACAAAACTGAAGTGCGGGAAGTCTTCAAACGATTTTCCTCAAGTGCTTCGACGAATTTCAGTGTTAAGATCAAGCATATCCGATGTGACAATGGGACCGAGTTCAATAATACTGGTCTTGATGACTATCTTGATGAACTTGGTATTACTCACGAGTTATCTGCCCCATACACTTCTCAGCAGAATGGCATCGTGGAGCGCAAGAACAAGACTCTTATTGAGATGGCTTGCACTATGCTTGATGAATACAAGACGCCTCGTCACTTCTGGCCTGAGGCTATTGATACTGCATGCCACATCATCAATAGGGTATATCTTCACAAATTCTTGAAAAATACCTCATATGAACTCCTCACTGACAAGAAACACAATGTGAGTTATTTCAAAGTCTTCGGTGCTAAATGTTGGATTAGAGATCCTCATCACAATTATAAATTTGCACCGAAAGCACATGAAGGTTTTATGCTTGGTTACGGAAAGGACTCACACACCTACAGAGTCTTCAACACCTTTCCCCACAAGGTTGTTGAAACTGTAGATGTGTGGTTCGATGAAACTAACGGCTCGTAAAGAGAGCACCTACCTCCCATGCTAGATGAAATGTCATCCGAGGAATCCATCAAGTTCAAGGCTACTGTGGATGCCATACCCACTGAAGAACCTGCTGAAGAAGTCATTCCAGAATGTGAAGAAAATCATGCTGGTGCATCCGAGGAAAATGGCTCTGAAGAAAATTTTGAGATTAATCAACGTCGTCAACCTGCTCATCCTCGCATTGCAAATGAAGTGCAAACTGAGAGAATCATCGACGACATCAATGCACCAGGTCCTCTGACACACTCAAGAGCTTCACATTTGTCTAACTTTTGTGGGCACTTTGCTTTTGTCACTATCACAGAGCCCACCAAAGTTGATGAGGCATTTCTGGAGCCTGAGTGGACTCAAGCAATGCAAGAGGAATTACATCAATTCGAGCTCAACAATGTCTGGGAGCTTGTCAAGCAACCAGACCCACGCAAGCACAATATCATCGGTACCAAATGGATCTACCGCAACAAGCAAGATGAAAATGGCCTAGTGGTGAGGAATAAGGCTCGACTTGTAGCTCAAGGCTATACACAGGTTGAAGGAATTGATTTCGATGAAACTTTTGCACATGTTGCTAGACTTTAGGCTATTCACATATTGCTTGCTTATGCTAACCATCATAATATCATATTATATCAAATGGATGTGAAGAGTGCATTCCTCAATGGTAAGCTTGAGGAAGAAGTATATGTTGCTCAACCACCAGGTTTTGAAGACCCTAAGCATCCTGACAAAGTCTTCAAACTCAATAAGGCCCTCTATGGCCTCAAGCAGGCCCCTCGCACATGGTATGATACTTTGAAGGAATTCCTCATGAAGAAAGGCTTCAAACCCGGTTCACTTGACCCAACTCTTTTCACGAAAACATATGATGATGAATTATTCGTGTGCCAAATATATGTTGATGCTATTATCTTTGGCTGTACTAACAAATATTACAGTGACGAATTTGCCTATATGATGAGTGAGGAATATCAAATGTCTATGATGGGAGAATTTAAATTCTTCATAGGTCTCCAAATTCGTCAATAACGCAACGGAATCTTCATATCTCAAGAGAAATACCTCAAGGATGTGTTGAGGAAATTCGGCATGCAAGATTGCAAAGGCGTCAAAATCCATATGCCCACAAATGGCCATCTATGCACCAATGAAAATGGTAAAGACTTCGATCAAAAGGTATAACGCTCCATGACTGGCTCTTTATTGTATCTATGTGCATCTAGGCCAGATATTATGCTTAGTTTTTGCATGTGTGCCCGTTTTCAAGCTAAATACTATAGAACCTTCAAATGTTCTTTGAAAGGAGACACATCCTAACACTTATGCAAAATTGATGACTTAGATGTGCAACACACGAAGTAACGTTTTTCTTCAATCAATGAAGACTAACCCTCTAAGTATGAAGAAATTAATGAAGAATTTGATTCTCAGAGCCTTACGACAATTGTACGGGGTGTCTGAAATCATCATTCTTATACGGTGGGTCACGCCACCAAAAAAAGTTGAAAATCTTCAAAATTGAGTTTTCTTCATTATGCAAATTCTTCAATTTTCAAATTCTTCAATGTTCAAATTCTTCAACTTTGCAAACTCTTCATCTTTGTGGAAATCATAAGATTTCTTCATTTGAGTTTTCATGTCCTCGACATCATTAACTTATTGCTAATTCTTCAAGTTGATTTTCTTCTAAGTGAATGTGACCGGACCCGTTCCCCCTCTATGCTAAACTCAACCCAGTCTATTCACAATTTTTCATGTGCATTCTATTTGAAACCCGTTCAAAATCTTCACTGTGTCCTTGTGAGCTGAAGAATTTGTGAACGAAACATTAAAATTTTCATATCTGAATTTTTGGCTTTTGCTGCTCAAACCGTTTTGCATCACACGATAGATTAAAATACTCACCCACGATCTACCACGATCTCCGCCTCTTTGTATGTGGGTGACACATGTCGCTAGGATGGCAAGGGTCAGGGGCATGTTCATCCAAATTCTTCAGACAGGCAGATTTTCACCCTGGCTATAAATACCCCTCCCTTCCCCATACTTCATTTACCCCGCTCGAACTCTCCTCACTCGAGCTCTCAGACCTAGCACCACCGCTACACTCCATCATAACCGGTGAGGAAGAGCTTCACTACCTCGACCTCATCGCTGTCGTACTCGCGCCGGCCGTGGAAATTTTCACTTCACCGCCGCCGTAGCTTTCTCTCGCCGCCAAGTTAGGGCGTGAGAGTTCTGTATAGATGAACTTCTCCAACTCCACTCTCAGTTCTTCGTGTTCTTCGTCCAGGGTAAATAAAATCTAAATTTACTGCCCTACTTTGATTCTTATGATTTCCACAAAATCTTCAAAAGGTGTTTATTCTTCAACTTCCCAATCCTTAAACACCCAGTTGCTTATGTACCTTGATTTGTTTCTCTAAGCTATGTTTTTCTTCAAGATTCCTTAATTGTGTGGATTGTCAAATCTATACAACTCTGGAACCTAAGTCAAGAACGCTTCATGAAATTCCTCAAGAAACCCATGGTCAAATTCCTCAAACTTGGTACTTATGAAAAATTTCTGAGAACGCATATGACCTCTCCAAATTCTTCGCACATATACTCTGTTCACAGGTACAGAATGTCTGGTGCTGAATCACTAGGTTCTCAACAACTTAACTCATTTGCAGTGTTCCTCGAAGATAAGTTTCACACTTCCTCAGAAACATCAATTGTTCAAAATCCTCAGGTGAGGAAAATGGCAGGGAAAAGACCTTAGAAGGGAGGAAAGAGGCCAGAAACAAATAATGCTTTTGAAATCCCTGAAGATATTTATTCCGAGTACTGCACACCTGATGAAGCCACACATGGCAAGGAAAACAAGAATTAGCGCAAAGTGCGCATACCAAGGATTGAAAGGAAATGGGCAAGGGAATGGAGGGAATACCCCTATGTCACTCCTAAGTACATGAAGAAATTCGTTGTACACCCTCCATGTCCAAGACCTCCATTGGCTCCAGGACAAAAAGTTGATCCCTCAAGAATCAGGCGTGGTGAGGAATTTCCCAAATAATGGGCCAAGCGTCAAGCCAAATTGGCTAAAGTGGCAAAAGAGGCAGTGAATAAATTCAATGAAGATTCTACTGCTGCTGCTGCTGAGGCCTCTCCAAGTAAGCCTCACTGAGGTGCCGAAGAAATCAGCTGTGAAGCCGAGTTCCTCAACAGCAATGCCCACACGACCAAGTTCTTCAAAGCCCTCAAAGCAAATTCCTCGGGCAACGTCTTCAAGGGTTGTGCCAATTCCCTCTGTTGCTTCAAAATCCTCAACTACTACTGCAAAGTCCTCAACACCTGTGCATCTTGCAACATGTCAATGGACTGTAGGTTTTTCTATTGCTTCAGGAGCATCTACAAGTTCCTCACACTACAAAAAAAAGACACATCCGTGACATTTTGGGCCAAACAATTTTTTTTGTCATACTTATGACACTTCTATGATGATAATTGTGACAAAACCCTGTATCATCATAGATGTGGTGGGCTCCTACTTCTATGACAAAAATCATGATAGAAAATGGGCTTTTTGTCCTAGCAGGCCGGAGACGCAGCTGCATGACATTCTTTGGGCCGTCCATGACAGAAAAAACCGTGGTAGAAGCGAGGGCGAGGAAAATATCGGGGAGTTCCCGGTTACGGTGGGTGGTCGGGGGCCGAGCGATGCGCGTTTCTCTCATACCATACGCGCGTGGGTGCGAGGCCTTTGGCTCTAACTGAACCCGAGCGAGGCGTTGCCTAACTGAACCTGAGCGATTGCACTTGTCGGATGTTGGGTTCCGGCAGACCCTTAAGGTTTGAACTGTGGGGTGCGCACGAAGATCTTCCTCCTACCGCTCCACATCTGATCGCCTTGCGAGAATCTAAGCTAAGACGATGAACAACATGAGGGACACAAGATTTATACTGGTTCGGGCCACTGTTGTGGTGTAATACCCTACTCCAGTGTGTGGTGTGGTGGATTGCCTCGGGGGCTGAGGATGAACAGTACAAAGGATGAACATCCTCCCGAGAGGTGTTCTTGAGCTGGTGCGATGAACTACGTGGGTGAGTTTGATCGCCTATGGATCTGATGAGGACTTGATGAGATGCCCCTACTCTGTGATGGCTAGCCCTATTTATAGAGGCCCTGGTCTTCTTCCCAAATATTGAGCGGGAAGGGCGCCAACAACGGCCATTTTGAAGGGGAACATCTAGTACAAGTTATCTTGACTAAAGTTGGTCTTCGGCTACCAAAGGCACTGGTGATGATGCAGTCTTGGGCTCTATGGTGACCTCCATCCTGCCACTCTGCTGGTCTTGGTCTTGTTGCACTGAAATGGCAACCTTTGCCTGATGCCTCGGTACTCCACGCCTGTGCTTGCCCCCTTTGCACCAAAGAGGAAACAAAGACACTGCGCAGGCCGGCGCCCGCCTGGCGCCCGCCTGGTCTCGATCGTCACGGCTTGCGTCATGAGCACCTCGTGAGGTACCCTGCCTTGATCTCTCTGCCTCCTTGCGAGCCTGCCTGACGAGGCCATTCCTGAGGAAGTCTTGTGTCGTCCGCCCCGTGAGGCTTGGCCCCTCGCGAGGGTCTTGAGTCTTGCGCTGATGAAGATGGGCCGTACTGGGCCACCACTCGAGCCACGCCGCAGGCCGCAGGCAGGCAAGTCTGGGGACCCCCGTTCCTAGAACGCCGACAGTAGCCCCCGGGCCCAAGGCGCGCTCAGACTTGGCTTAGCAGAGAAGCGAAGGGGCAAGTGCGGAGCGTCACGGGCCCCATCAGCCTGCGGTCTTGGGCGTCGCGTGGCGGTTGATTGGACGTGGGCGCCTCCACTTCCCCACGCTGCCTCGTCAATTGCTCGACTGGCAAAAGGCTGGCCTGGGGTTAGCCTTGCCTTCATTACTTTAGTTCTCCTTGCTTCAGATCCCCTTTCTTTCTCTTCGCCCTCCTGCTTCCTAAATCGCCAGATTTGCCGCATCCTTTCTCCTCGGGCGACCAATGGCACCCCGCAAGACCCCGACCGGGGCTGCATCGGCCTGGTACTCGCCGGCCCTGGTCTCCCCCAATGTGACGGAGAAGAATCTTGCCCTTATGTGGCAGATGGCGGCAGCGCAGATCAACGAGATGGGGGAGGCTGCGCTTCGACTTGGCTCCACCCGGCCGGAGGACAAGGGGATCACCTTCTACCCCCTCTTCATGAGCGCCGTTATCACTGGTCTGGTTCCTCCTTTCTCTGAGTTCTTCCTCGCCGTCCCTCGCTAGTATCAGTTGCATGCTCTGCATATCCATCCCAACTCCATCCTTCTCCTGTCGATCTTCGCCTACTACTGCGAGGTGTGGGGTGTTGCCCTCTGTGGCCTTGCTGCGCCACTTCTTCTCCCTCCAGGTCTCCGGCGGCAACATCTCGGCATGCACGAGCTTTGTCACATACTCCAAGTCCAACACCATCTCGAAGGCCGGGAAGAGGGCTGAGGGCTTCCGGAGCAAGTGGATCATGGTGGACGCCAGGTGCCACAACCCCCTCCTGGAGCTGCCCACAAAGCAGGCTGTTGAGGCGTGGTCCCGTGCAAAGCTTGATGATCAGAGGGCGAAGCTGGTGCTGGAGAAGATGAATGCCGACATGAGGCCGGGCAGTCTGAGGGCGGCGAAGCTGATCGGGGCCTCGCTCTTGAGGGAGTTACTGGCACACTAGGTGGCCCCTCTTCAGGCGCACCCGCGCCCGCTGTGGAGGCTCGCGGATATGGACGTCGTCCTCCGCCTGAGCTTGGATGCCCTGAATGACGAGGATCTGACCGCGGCTCTCCGCTTCTTGGTCAGAGAGGATGTGGCAGGCCCGGTGCATGCTCCGGTCCCTTTGTTCCTTCGTGATGACTGCAAGCTGGTGGTGGACACCATGCCCACCTTCGACGGGGTTGGTCTAGTGCCAGCGGAGGATCCTGAGGGCCAGGCGGCGACGGTGATGGTGAACTTGTCCTGGTGACTCCAACGGGGGAGAGGAGGAAGATGACAACGAGGACGGGGAGCACGACTCGGAGGCGACCTTCGAGGGGACAGGGGAGACTTCCCCCTGGCGCAGGTCTAGCACCCTCCGCTCCATGCCCGACGACGCCGAGGCCGGCGCGAGGCAAGGGGAGGGAAGACGCGCCCCTGGTCCCGAGGAAGGACAGGTCCGGGCTGTTCTCCCGAGGATCTACCCCAGCCCTCGCATCGGCCGAAGTCAGCTGTAGCCCTTCAGGTGCGCCTTCCTCTGCGGCTGGGCCTCCTGAGGCTGAGCCCCACAAAAGGTTATCGAGCTTCAAGCTTGGCAGGAGTCCGTGGGATCCCGCGATAGTCAACCAGTAAGTACTCAAACTTTGCCCTACTCCTGTCTTTTCGCCGTCGAGGCCTGACATCTTCCATTGGTTAGGCTGCTACCCGCGGCAAAGAGGCTGAAGGGAGACACGGCAACCCCGCCTGGAATGGGCTCGCCAGTCATGGCCGTGTCTTCACTCGCGGGGAAGGGAGGCAACGGGGCTCGAACGTCCCCTGCCCGATCATCCTCGCGAGGCCAATAGGGCGCTCCGGCGAGGAGTCAGCCCCCATGGCCCCGCTGACTCAGGAGGTGCCTGTGCTTGATGTTGTTGCCGAAGTTGCCAGGGCTAAGGAGGTCCTTGCCTCCCAAGCCGTGATCACGCTACCGTCTTCTCCTCCTACTCCGCCGGCTCCCGTCTCCTCTGCCTCTTCCGTTGCCTTGGACCGTGCCGCCGACGAGCTGAGTCGGCTGCGGGAGGATCTCCGAAGCGCGGACCTCGCCTGGTGGCCGGGCGCCTGGAGTTGGTCTCCAGCTGGGTTCGCTCTGACGCCTCCATCCGAGCGGCGCTGAGCCAGGCTGTGACGGCTTCCGAGGAGGGGAAGCAAGCCACCTCCCAGGCCATGGCCGCTCGCGACACGGCGTTAAAGGATGCTTCAACCATTAAGGGCCGCTGTGAGACGCTGGAGGGCGAGCTGCAAAAGCTGCGTGATGAGCTCGCCATGGAGGTTCACGACTGCCAGGTGAAGGAGGAGGAGATTAAGGCTCGGGAGGTTGCTGTCAAGGAGCGCGACGCCGAACTCTCAGCCGACCGCGACCGGCTGAAGATGCTGGAGCAGTCGCTGAAGGCGGAGAGGGTCAAACTGGATGCCGAGGCAAAGGTCTTGGCTGAGGACCGCGCGACCTTCGCGCGCTATGAGGAGAGGGCATGTATAGAGCTGAAAACGCTTTATGATGGGGGCCTGGAGAAACCGCTAGCCGGAGCGAAGGAAGGCCCCGCTAAGCTGGTTCCCTTCCTCGTCGAGGCGCTTGAAGAAGTCGTGATTGGCATCAGCCCGATGGCTGAAGTCGAGGCCTGCGTCCTTTCCTCCGTAGCGGTGACGCGGATCCTCAGCCACGTCTACCTCCGCAACCCTGACGCCAACCTTGACAACTTGCTGGAGCCCGTGGACGCCAAGCGCTCCGCCGTTGCTGCCGAAGCCGTTAAGGGTCGAGCGGATGCCTTGCTGTCAAAGTTCCACGGCTTCAACACCGCGCCCAAGCGAGGCGCTACCGGCTCCACAACTCCAGGGGGTGGGGCTGACAAGCGCGACTCCACCAAGAGCGGTGGCGCGGCCCAGGGGTGATCTTCTCGCGGCCTTTTTCCTGCTTTATTCCTGCAACATGCACCATGCCTCGTGGAGGCGTTTAAATTTGTGTCTGGTATTGTGAGAACAATCTATGGTCTGTAATATTTGCTTCTGGATTTGCTAGATTTTGCGATTTCCTTCCTCTTTGCTTGTGTTCTACGTCGGCAGGGGCCGGCCCCGCACATACCTCATCCGCTGTTAGCCCCGACCGGATCACCAGGACGGGGCTAAGGAGTGAGGGGCTACGTGACAAGTTAGTCTCCTGAGTCGCGATGCTCAGGAGTCCCCCTTGACACGCAAACGACAAATAGGGAGGGGGTGGAAGAGAGGATCTGTTGTTCTACGTCGGCAGGGCCTGGCCCCGCGCATACCTCAACCGTCATTAGCCTTTCAGAACTAAGGGGTGAGGGGCTACGTGACTAGTTAGGCTCCTGAGTCACAATGCTCAGGAGTCCCCCTTGATGCTCAAACGGGTCTTCATACCTTGGCTCTGCTCGGGGAGGGGCGTGCGACGACCAGGTCCGAGGGACCTGGCTGGGTGGCGTGTGCTCGGGCGTGGCCTGGGCGCAGCCCCCGTGCCCAGCCCCCTCGCGTGGCACTCCCGAGGGGAGGCTTTGCGATGAGGCCAGACACTGAGCTCTGGGCTCCCTGAGGTTGATACAGCCATGGGCTGCCCTTAGTTGTTTATCACCAGTGCGGAGCATAGCACTTCCGTATGTGTACGGGCATAGCCGCTCCTCGGCAGTGTCGTCAGCCAGCACGGAGCATGGTGCTTCCACTGGTACGTGGGAGGGGGCTCCCCTCCGGGAGGAGCCCCCGGGGCGTGTACAGCCCCGCCCTGACACGTGGCCGGCACGGTAGGGCTATGAGAGGTGTATCTGGGCACCCGTGAGCCAGCGCGGGACTCACGGGGCCCTACCTCGAGGCGGGTTGCGCCTGGCTCTGGGCCTTTGTTGGTGGTACTTTCCTGCAAGGTGGTTAAAATGCAAATGCTCTACGTCCTCAGGTCCCAGCCCTTGAGCAAGCTCAACCGCCGCTGGTATGACAGGTCGCAATGCCGTGGGTCAAGGCCAGGGGTGAGGGCTGGAGAGCCAGTAAGAGCTCCTGAGTCGCGATGCTCAGGCGCCCCCTTTTAACATGCAAGCGCTTTGCATGAGAGAGGAGAGGCCCGTGGTAGGCAGCGGACGATAATCATAGGCAGGTTAAGCATGAAGAAGCAAATCAACTTAGATAGATGCAGAGAAAGGCAAACGCCGCTGGGTCAGGCCCAAGCGACTTGGGGATGATGCAGCCCGAGGGGCGCCCCCAACAAGGTAAGCTGAAGACAAAAGCAAAATGGATACATGCCGCGGGGACAGACCCACGCGACTTGGGAATGATGCAGCCCTGAGGGCGCTCCCAGCTGAAACGAAACTTGAAAGAAGTCACCTGATACCCTTGCAGAACGAATGTCGGAGTAGCTGACGGTGCGTGGTTAAGAAGCCAATCCTCACAAGCCCTCGGGGCTCTGAGCCTTAGGAGGCTCTGGAGGTCTAGGCGGCTCGGCGAGGTCCATCTCCATTTCCTCCAGGAGCGTGTGGTGCTTGGCCACCTAAGCTTCCAGAATGCTTCTCAGCAGGCGCTGGTGAGCAGCAGCTGCGTTCGGCAAGCCGAAGGGCATGCAAACGTAGCTGTGCAGTGGACCCTCGCAATGTCCCACACGCGAAGGCCATAAGCACTCCTGAGACGCGACTCGATTGAGCCCCGGGTAGTCGATGCAGATGCGCAACCCGCCATCCTCGCCTGGATGGGGAGCTACGCTGGTCAGGCGGCGGTTGCCGCGCACGACTCTTGATTCGTGCAACTCCTGAGCGACCTTAGTGATGAACTCCTGAGGGTTGGGCCCTCCTTGCCTTATGCCTTCCTGAGGGAAACGTGCCGTGAAGCACGCCTCCAAGTGGTCCCCGAGCGCCTCCCTCGTGACCTTGGAAAAGTCAGTGGCTCCCTAGGAGAGAGCCCCTGAGCCTTGCCCGAGGAGGGCGCTGGGCACGCCTTCCTATGTGACAGAGGGTGGCGCCCCTTGGATGGGCGCATGTCCGGATGTGGCGCCTTCGGAGGTGCCTGCCTTCTGAGGCCTTGAGCCAGGTGATGTCTTCTTCTTCTTGGGGGTTGCTTCAGGAAGGTTTCCACTCTTGATGTCCGGGTCCTCAATTGACACGGCTTGGAAGGCGCGCTCGAGGGAGCACACCGCATCCTTCTCTTCATAGGGGACCTTGATGACCCCGCCACTTCCTGGCATCTTGAGGACATTGTAGCCATGGTGAGTCACTGCCATGAACTTGGCCAGGGCTGGATACCCGAGGTGGCATTGTATGGCAGGCGAATGTGGGCGACGTCAAAGTTAATGAGCTCGGTGAGGTAGTTCTTGTGTTGTCCAAAAGTGATAGGGAGGCGGACCTGCCCTATCGGGACAGTGGAACCATCAGTGACTCCTGAGAAAGGCTTGGTTGGTTGAAGCTGATCATATGGCACTTGAAGATTGTTGAACGTCTCGACGGACAGGACGTTGAGCCCTGCCCCGCCGTTGATGAGGGCCCTGGTAACTTGTACATTGCTGCTGACTGGGGAGCAGAGCATCGGGAGGACACCGGCCGTTGCCGCGCACTTGAGCTGATCCGCTGAGCTGAACATGATGGCGCACGCAGGCCACCTGAGAGGGCGCGTGGCCTCAAGCTTGGGAAGGACCGCATTCACCTCACGAGCAAACTGCTTGAAGATACGCTGAGAAACTGGGGCCTGAGCGCTGCCCAAGATGCAAGCGATTGCACGCGGCTCCTGGAAGCCCCCAGCACCCTCGTCCTGATGATGGTCTTCATTCCTTCTTGGCGGTGGTGGCAGAGGAGGAAGTCCTGCATTGCCTTGCGGGCGATCCTCATGAGGCTGATCCCTCCAAGCCCCCTCGCGAGGCTGGTCCAGCCAACGGTCCTCGCGAGGCCGGTCACGCCACCCTTGGCGAGGGCTACGGTCGTCCCATCGTCCTCCACCTCTTGCTCCACCTCGGCCATAGCCCCGATCGTTGCGCTTGGGGCGTCGACCGACACGGCCTTCTCGCACGGCCCTAAGCTCTTGGCATTCGTTGGTGTTGTGGGCGTGGAGATCGTGGTACACACAATATCGGCTGCCCTTGGATGACTCCGGTTGGTCCCTGCCGTGCTTCATGTCTGGCTCCGCTGCGAGCATAGCTGCACCCTTGCGCTTCACATCCTTGGCCTTGGCTTTCTTCTCTTCTGGGTCTACTGCTGGGAGCTTGAGAAGGGAGAGGCGTCCCTCCTCAGCCCTTGCGCACTTGGTCGCCAGGTTGAACAGCTCCAGAGACGTACATAGATCTTCGTGGATCGCCAGCTCCTCCTTCATCTTGACGTTGCGGACGCCATCAGAGAACGCCGAGATGACGACCTCCTCGGTCACCCTGGGAATCTTGAGGCGAGCGCTATTGAAGCGCTGGATGTACTTCTGCAAGGTTTCTCCGGGCTTCTGCTTAATGCGGCGGAGGTTACCCACGGCCGGCAGACGGTCGTGAGTGCCCTGGAAGTTGGCGATGAAGCGAGCGCGCTTCTCGTCCCAGGAGGAGATCGTGCCAGGAGCCAGGTTCAGGAGCCAGGTGCGGGCGCCGTCCTTGAGTGCCATGGGAAACCAGTTCACCATGACCTTTTCGTCCCTGTTGGCGGCTTCGATGCCCAGCTTGTAGAGCTGTAGGAACTCCGCGGGGTCTGCAGTGCCGTCGTAGTGAGGACGCAGGTCAGGTTTGAACTTGCCTGGCCAGGTGACACTATGTAGATCGGTGGTGAAGGCGTGGCAGCCTGCAGTGGCCACCGGAGCTCTCTGCTGATGCAGGGCTTGCTCCTGGGGGTTCCCGCGCGCCGCTGCCTGGAGCAGCGCGGGGTCTTGACGTGCTGGCGCAGGGATGCGGTCATGGTGCACCGGTGCCGGGAGCACACGAGCACCTTCTTGGGTACGAGGGATTTCTTGGCAGCTCCTTTCTTGTCGCGCAGGTGCCGGACACGGTGGATCTCGTCTTGGGGCCGCGCGCCTTGGAGCCAAGGTGCCTTCTTGGGGAGGAGGTGGCGGAGGCACCTCCTGATCTACGCCTCCTGCGCAGGACGGAGGGCGAGGCAGTGAGAGGGACGACGTAGGGGAGCCCCCTGCGGCGCTGACGAGCTCGGTGGTGCGAGCGAGCCACTCCTCGTAAAGGTCGTCGATGGGATGGTAGTGCAGGAGCTCATTTGCGAGGAGCAACACGGCGTGCGCGTCCGTGAGGGCGCGACGGGCGTGGGACGATGAACCGGTTGGAGTCAGCGATGGGGTGGCGGTGCGGCCTTCCGGCCGCACCGAAGGATGCAGCAACGCGGCCTGCTGCTCGTTCCCCGCCGGGCCGGTGGAGGCATTGGCGAGAGGCGACGGAGAACGACAGGGACACCCACCGACGGGAGCCGTCTAGGCGACGCGGGCGGCGAGAGCAGCCCGACGCTCGGTGTGAGCCCGGCGAGCGTCAGCCATGGACACGATGGAAGATCGATGCGAAACGACGGAAGAAAGATTCCGGCGCACCCCTACCTGGCACGCCAAATGTCGGATGTTGGGTTCCGGCAGACCCTTAAGGTTTGAACTCTGGGGTGCACGCGAAGATCTTCCCCCTACCGCTCCACGTCCGATCGCCTCGCGAGAATCTAAGCTAAGACGATGAACAACATGAGGGACACAAGATTTATACTGGTTCGGGCCACCGTTGTGGTGTAATACCCTATTCCAGTGTGTGGTGTGGTGGATTGCCTCGGGGGCTGAGGATGAACAGTACAAAGGATGAACAGCCTCGCGAGAGGTGTTCTTGAGCTGGTGCGATGAACTACGTGGGCGAGTTCAATCGCCTATGGATCTGATGAGGACTCGATGAGATGCCCCTACTCTGTGGTGGCTAGCCCTATTTATAGAGGCCCCGGTCCTCTTCCCAAATATTCAGCGGGAAGGGCGCCAACAACAACCATTTCGAAGGGGAACATCTAGTACAAGTTATCCTGACTAAAGTTGGTCTTCGGCTGCCAAAGGCACTGGTGATGACGCAGTCTTGGGCTCCACGGTGACCTCCATCCTGCTGCTCTGCTGGTCTTGGTCTTGTTGCACTGAAATGGCAACCTTTGCCTGATGCCTCGGTACTCCACGCCTGTGCTTGCCCCCTTTGCACCAAAGAGGAAACAAGGACACTGCGCAGGCCGGCGCCCGCCTGGTCTCGATCGTCACGGCTTGCGTCATGAGCACCTCGCGAGGTACCCTGCCTTGATCTCTCTGCCTCCTCGCGAGCCTGCCTAGCGAGGCCGTTCCTAAGGAAGTCTTGTGTCGTCCGCCCCGCGAGGCTTGGCCCCTCACGAGGGTCTTGAGTCTTGCACTGAATAAGATGGGCCGTACTGGGCCACCACTCCAACCACGCCGAGGCCGCAGGCAGGCAAGTCTGCGGACCCCCGTTCCCAAAATGCCGACAGCACTACAGGCTATGCGTTACTGAACCCGAGCGATCGAGCGATTCGTTCACTACTGCTGCTAAGTGAAGCCGATCGATGCTGCCTTTGGATGAACAGTGAGCGTTGCTGGGGGGTTTGGATGAACAATGAGCGTTGCAGCT
>NC_041393.1:260718278-260734083 GCF_002162155.2 Triticum dicoccoides
TGGATGAACATGACCCCGATCGATCGAGCCGGTTGGGGCTGGATGAACAGGACCCCGTGGAGGGATGGATGAATAGGAAGGCCCGGTGGAGGGCTGGTTGAATAGTAGCCGGTGGAGGGCTGGATGAACAGTAGCCCGTGGAGAGGGCTGGTTGAACAGTAGCCGGTGGAGTAGCGCGCGGTGGAGGCTGGATGAACAGTCGCAGGTGGAGGCTGGAGAAGATCGACGGTGGATGAACAGTAGCCCGTGGAGGCTGGAGGAGGTCGACGGTGGAGATGAACAGTATCCCGTGGAGTCCCGTTTTGCGGTACGCCACACCCCTCCTGATGAACAGGACCCCGTTTCAACCGTAGCGCTCCAACACAAGTCTGTTTCTTCCGTTTTGCGGTACGCCACACCCCTCCCGATCAACAGGACCCTATTTCGACCGTAGGAGGTCCAACACAAGTCCGTTTCCTCTGTTTTTGCAGTACGCCAGACCCCTCCTGATGAACAGGATCCCATTTCGAATGTGGCCGGTCGAACACAAGGCCGTTTCCTCCATTGTGCGGTACGCTAGGCCTCGTTTCCATAGGCTATTCCGTCCAATCCCTCCCGATGAACACAACGACGCATTCCGTTCCGACCCAGCCGGTTGGCTCCCCATGAACACGATGACGATGTTGTTTCTCCATTCTGACCCAGCCATGTACACGAGCCCTGGCTGTACGTATGCGCGAGTAGGCGTTTGAGACCCCTCCTATATGTACGCATGTGGCCGTATTTTCTTTCTTGCACACTGGCTGATGTACGTACGTGTACATGCTACATGCGCGCCTCTACTACAACACGTGCGTGCCTCTACATCCACTAGTATGTATGTACACGTTCACGACCAGAATGACAACGCTACATATGCTTCCACCAGGTGGGTCTCGACTGTCAGGCACTTCCTTGCGTGCAAAGATGTAGTTGGTGGTTCCCTGCAGTCAGGGGGCGAATGTTTTTTTTCCCAAACGCACTTCCTTGCGTGCAAAGATGTAGCTGGTGGGTCCCAGCAGTTAGGGGGGAAACGTTTTTGCACGAAATACGGTGGCCCATCCGGTGGGTCCCCGCTGTCAGGTGGAGGAATAATTATCTTGCACGTAATAGGGAGGCACTTCCTTGCGGCCGCCGTGGACCCAGCTGTTAGCCTCTCCATGTACAGTACTCTTCCGATGGAAGTCGTTCCTTGACCATGTTGACCACAACGCACCGAGAGCACTAGGGCGTGGACGACGGAGAGGCCTAGGAAGGGGACGACGCGGAGCCGGGGAAGACGCGGCAGTGGAAGCCCGCACGGAGAGGAGTATGAAGGTTCACTGGTTCGGCTGCGGTGTGAGGCTGCCGTCACCGCAGGGCCTGGCCAGCCGTGGGAATAGTAGGGGCGGTAAGGCCTCCACGGCAGTACAGCCATCCACGAGAGGCAGGAGCATGCGACACGACTAGTGCTGCTTTGGGCAGCTGGAGCACGAAGACCAGAGGTTGAAGAAGCACTACGGCCGTTGGAACATCGTACGGTCACTAGAGCTAGAATCGTTCATATGGACTAAGTTGACAAAGCCCTCTGTCCCCGTCAACTTAGTAGGCCCACAAGTCAGCCTCCCACCAAGGTGAGTCCCAGCTAGCAGGGGGAGTATTCATTTTTTTGTGCGTAATAAGGAGGCAATTCCGGTGGGTCTGAGCTGACAGCGGGGGGAACGTTTTTTTTCGTGAAATACAGATGCCCTTCCAGTGGGTCCCAGCTATCAGGTGGATGAATCATTATTTTGCACGTAATAAGGAGGCATTTCCCTGTGTGGGCCCCCTACTGTCAGCCTCTTCCGATGGATGTTGTTTGTTGACCATGTTGACCTCACCGCGCCGAGAGCACAAACGCGGTGGACGAGGGCGAGGCCCAGGAAGGGAACCACCCGGAGCCGGCGAAGCCACCGCAGCGGATGCCCATGCTGAGGGGAGTACGAGCGCTGACTGGTCAGTTGCGGGGTGAGGCTAATGTCGCCTGAAAATAACAGGATGTATGGGTGGTTAGAGGGATGGCCTGGCAGCAGCATAGCCAGCCACGGGAGGAGGGAGCAGGTAGTCCCGCCGGCGCTGGTTTGGGCGGCTGGAGCAGGAAGATCAGAGATTGAAGAAGCACGGCGGCCGTTGTATGGACATCCAACAATCACTGCTGAGCGTTGACTAAGTTGACAAAGCCTCGCGTACGCGTCAAAAAAATTAGGACAGTGTCATCGTCAACCTAGTAGGCCCAGAAGTCAGCCTCCAAATATGTGGAAAACAACATACAATCCATTAGCCATTATTTTCAATAATTTACAGTCCATTTGCTAATTCTTAAGGATATTTGAAGCCCATATTCTTTTTATTAGCATTACAGACCATATATTCTGGGCACTGCTAAAAATTCAACAAAATTTTGCATATTTTGGTGGGGTCCGAACTCTTTTAATCACAAAATTTCGAGTCACATTAAGAATAATTTTCAAATTTTTTTATCAAAATAAATTTCAAAAAACAATTCTCCGTAAAAAAATGAATGAAATTTAGAATCTTAACTAGCAAGATGCCCGTTCGTTGCATGGAACATGAAGATGCATTTGTATGAGTAGTTTATCTTGTGGGAGGAAAGATGATATTTTAATGTAATTGCCAGTTGGCTTTGGTTTTTATAAGAGTAGAGAGTAGAGAAATCCTGAAAAATGATATTTTAATGCAATTGTCGGTTGGCTTTGGTTTAAAAATTTACAACCCATTTCGTACAACTTATAGCCCATTTTCCGGGGAAGCCCATTTCTTACTACTTACATCCCTCCTCGTCTTGAAAGATTTGCAGCCCAGCAGGGCTGAGAAAAGCAAGTAGGCCTCGGTTTTGGTATTCTCCAAAAAAAGAACTGGGCTAGCCATTTTCAGAAAGAAAAAAATATATCAACTGGGCTCGTCATGTGCTTAATAAAAGCGTAAGCGTGGGCTAGACGGGCCACAACCCCCGCACAACACGCATTTGAGCTCTGTCTCTGAAACTAAAAAACAACTAGGCGAGATGCTGGGTCCCTGTTGTTATCCGCTCGTTGTGTAATTTTCTCGTTTATTGACTACATTGACAATGGTGTGGGACCTAGTTGTCAAACAATTAGGAGGAAGTATTTTTTGGCTTGTAATAACAAGGTACTTGCTTGCGAAATGTAATGACCCTGGTGGGTCCCTACTGTCAGCCTCTCCACGTACAGTCATCTCCTAATTCCTCTTGGTTGTTGACCATGTTGACAACACCAGACGACGGTGGGCACAGCGAGCGAACCAAGGCAGAGAATGAAGGTGAGGCCTCGAACGGGAATGAACAGCAGCCGTGGAAGATGCGGCAGTGTAGTGGAAGGTGGAGGGGAGTACGAGGGCAACAACATGCAACTCAAGCATACAAATGTTACAAAAATCCCAAGGATTAATTGTTCATCAAATTTTTAGACAAAACCTAGATTGAACATGATAGTAACATCTAACTCAACTACTCTTTTTTGCAGTCACAAACAAATGGATCGGTCTGATCCATAAAATCAACATCCTATGCAAAAAAGTTTATTTCAGGATGACTACAACTTGTTTTAAATAGAAGCCGAGCTTGTTTAGAAGCCCATTTGTTCACCTGAAACTTCTTTTTTTGCTTTTCAACATGTCCGTCCGTGAGAAAACTCTTGCGGTAAAAATAAAGCCTCATGGATAATAGTAACCTCGCATTCAACAGGAAGAATGTGACAAAGCTTCTGTTTGCCTGGTTGGATTCATATCGTTCCATCGTTATTGTCCTCAAATGAATGTCATGAGAACTGAGAAAATCATGGTGCTTATTATGCCACCGATTGGTTATATGTTTTGATCCATGTGGTTCTTCCTAAGTAGACATGAAGATTGAAAACAGTTAATGTTGGGGATATAACTACTGAGTGTAAACCGCCCAGGAGGGGCCAGTTTATGCTGATCCGTATTGAAGCCCATGAAGACAAGGAGTACGGCGCTCTACCATTGAAGCTTAGAGGCCCAGGGCCCAAAGGCGGTTTAGAGCCCATAAACGTAAACCGGTATGAGATGTGTAAACTTGTGTTGTAAGTTAGGAAGGGTAGAAACTGAGCCGGACACGTGTATGAGCCGGCCTCGGTGTTCTGTAAACCGCCGGGCGTCAACCTGTGTATATAAAGGGATGACCCGGCGGTGGTTCAGGGACAAGAAACAACAACTCGAGACATAGGTAAAGCGGATTCACTCCCTGCTCATCGAGACCCCATCAATTCCACCACAACTGGATCGTAGGCTTTTACCTTCACTGCAAGGGGCCAAACTAGTATAAACTCCCCATGTCCTTTGTCCGGTTTAACCCCTTTTTGCTAATGTCATTGCAATGGCTCCACGACTAAGTCCTCTTACTAGGACATCTGACGTGTTAATTCCACGATAGTTGGCGCCCACCGTGGGGCTATCGCACGATGGTTTCGAGTTCTTAAAGGGCAACTTTGAAGGACTCAAGGGATACGCGGTTGGCCGGATGACCAAGAGTCATCGTGGCAAGCTCTACATCGACGATGTGGCAGGATGGGGCCCCGAGGACGGCACAATTGAGTATGGGTACTGGGTCCCCTTTGGCAGAATTCACGTTTTCATCGGCAAGATCGGTGAACCGGGCCCTGAGCCGGACATCTCCACCGAACTCGTCGAGACGGCTCAGCGTGCGAGTCCCGCCCGGGTTCAGCCTGCCGTGAAGCATGCGTTCGTAGGATTCATCCATGGTGTAGGATCTGAACCGGTGTCCGACGGTAAGCTTCCATCTACTCAGATGGCGAATCATCCACTGGCGAAACCGAGTCGTTGTACCAACTGCAAGACGGCCGGACTGGGGGCTATTCCGATGACAACAGTATTCCGGACCCCTTTGAACCGCCGAACCGGGTTGCAATCTTCATGGCCGATACACAACCCACGTTGCAATCTTCATCTGCAATAGCAATGATTTCCGGATCAACAGCCGGGGTAGGAGGCCCTGCACGCCGGCTAGCTGAAGTTCTCTCCGGTTTGTTGGATGCTTGGACAACATTGCTGACTGTGACAGTTACCCCGGAGACTCGGGATCAACATAACGCGGAAGTTACAAAACTGAGGGATCAGATAACTCAGGCCAAGGAGGACTTGGCGGCTGAGGAAGCCAGGATGACTGAAGAACGGGCCGCTTTAGACGCCCAGTCACAGCAGATCCAGGCGCAGAATTACCGGCTTATGTTGGATCAGAACGCGTCAAACGAAGTGTTGAGGAGGAGGCACCGATCTCGTCTGCCACCGGTTTACGAAGGAATGAATCTCTTCAATATGCCAGGGGCCGGGCCTAGTGATCCGGCAGCAGTGAACTAGACCGAGGCACCTGGGACCGGAGCTCCAGGTCAGCCACGGGTGATGGACCCGCCTCGACACACGGATAACCCGCCGCAATACGTACCAACACCGCCAGGTCACTTCTCTAGCCCTCTGGATAACATGATTGCTGCGGCATCTCGTTTGGCAGCTATTCTGATGGAGGGCGAATCACTGGCGGCGGTTGAAACGCGACGGGCCATGGATCTTCTTCAAACCGCCATGTTGCAACATGACGCTTATTCATATAGTCGGGACAGGATACATTCAACCCCCCATCCGAGCAAGAGTTACAGCAGGCACATTGACAAACCGGCTGTGTCAAGCAGTGCGCGGCACCGTGACACCCCTAGAGGGACTAATCCGACACGTGGTGCTATGAATGCTCAGGATGTGGTAAACAATGGCAGAGCACGACGAGAGGCAAAGTTAGCGGGACAGTTGGCAGCGCAGTACCTGAATCATCAACCCGCTCCGGTTCAACCAGCGGCATCAGTTGAACGTGGATTGGCCTTTAGCTCTTGGGGAGTGCCGTGCCTCACCCCGGCTCTACATAATGTGCGGCTACCCAAGGATTTCAAGGGTCCGTGTAAGGTGCCTAATTATACCGCCGATCAACCCCTCGAGGTGTGGGTTGAAAGTTATGAGATGGGTGTGGGTTGAAAGTTATGAGATGGCAATGGAGATGCTGGATGTGGATGAAGTGGCATGTGCAAAATACTTCACCATGATGTTAGACGGAACGGCTCGCACCTGGTTAAAGAGTCTGCCCATTAACTCGATCAGTTCATGGGACGAGTTGAAGGCCCAGTTTATAGCGAATTTCAAGGACACGTGCAAACAACCCATGTCCATTGTGGATCTGGCTGCTTGTGTGCAAGGAGAGAACGAGTTAACAACTCATTGGGTGCACCGGGTTTCGGAAATCCTGCACTCAGCGGACCGCATCAATGTTGATTCGGTGATTATAACGTTGGAGGGCAATTGCCGGTTTAAGTCGCTGAAGATGAAATTGGGACGGCTCAAGGGTCATTGCAATGATATGGGAACGCTCATGGCAGCTCTGGTTAAGAATGCCGATTCTGATAATACCAAGGATCCTGAGTCTGACGAAGAGAAGCCGGAGAAGGGAAAGAAGAATGCCGGCGCAAAAGGACAGCATAACCAGACTGGCCATGGGAGTAACTGTAAGCGCAAGGCGGACAACAATTCTGATTTTGTGGCTAACACCAATGTTCAGGGCAATAATCAGCGCCGCAAGGGTAAACCGCCCCCGCGGGGCGGAGGATCAGGGATGAATCTGGAGTGTCTGTTGAAACAGCCTTCCCCAAAGGACATGACGCAAGAAAAACCGGCTACGCATTTATGGAAAGATTGCTTCATTATGCGAGAGCTCAAAAATTCAGACCTCTTCCGGTATGATCATGGACCATCCGGCGGATCAGGACCCGGGTTTCACGGACCGGGTTATGGTGGAGGTAATTCCGGTTCACGTTTTCAGGGTAACCAAGGTGGAAAAGGCAATCAAGGCAATCAGAGCAACCAAGGTGGTTATAATCAGCGGGGGAATCAGCAGCAACAGTAGTCGGGTTACTAGAGCAACCCGAAGCACTTAAATGGTGGACAGTATCATGTCTTCACTACTAGTCTATGCAAGCGCGATCAGAAGCTTCATAAAAGGGTAGTAAACTCTGTTGAACCGGCAGTGCCCCGTTATCTGCGCTGGTCTGAACAGCCTATTATGTGGAGTCAGGAGGATCATCCGCCCCGGGTTGATAATCCTGGTCATCTAGCATTGGTGGTTGCACCGCAAGTTGGGGGTTATAAGTTCACCAAAGTTCTCATGGATGGAGGGAGCAGTATCAATATCTTGTATTATGAAACCTTCCGGCATATGGGGTTAACAGATAAGAATCTTAAACCGTCAAACACCATTTTTGACGGGGTGGTACCTGGTAATTCGGCTTACCCGGTCGGTAAGATAGCTCTGGAGGTGGTTTTTGGAGATGATCATGATTCAAGGTCCGAGACACTGACCTTTGAAGTAGTAAAAATCAGAAGTCCGTACCATGCCCTGTTTGGACGGCTGGTTTATGCTAAATTCATGGCAAGGCCGTGTTATGTTTATCTGCAGCTCAAGATGCTGGGTCCTAAGGGGACCATCACGGTTCATGGTAGCCGCAAGATTGCTCTGGAGTGCGAGGAATGTGATGCGGCTTATGCTGAGTCAGTTTGTGCGATGGAGGAGTTGAAGTTCTATAAGGACAATGTTCATCCGACAGATATGACTTCTCTGAAGAAGCCCACTACAGAGCATGATCCGTCTTTAAAGTTTAAATTGGCTGATGAGACTAAGTTGGTTGATTTTGTTCCTGGCGATTCATCCAAGCAGTTCAGCATCAGCGTTAACTTGGATCCGAAATAGGAAGGCACGCTCATCGAGTTCATTCGTGAGAACCGGGACATCTTTGCATGGAAACCTTCTGACATGCCAGGTGTACCGAGGGGAACTCGCTGAGCACACTCTTAATGTTGATCAGAAGTTCAAACCGACCAAACAGTTTCTTCGCCGCTTTAATGAAGAGAGATGTAAGGCCATTGGTGAAGCGGTAGCCCGGCTATTAGCGGCAGGGTTTATTGTGGAGGTGTTTCACCCTGAGTGGTTGGCTAATTCGGTGCTGGTACTTAAGAAAAACGGCACTTGGCGTATGTGTGTGTGGATTACATAGATTTGAACAAAGCTTGCCCAGCTGATCCCTTTGCCCTCCCTCGTATTGATCAAATCATTGATGCTACAGCGAGTTGTGAGCGTTTGAGTTTCCTGGATGCCTATTCGGGTTACCATCAGATCAAAAAGGCAGTTAAGGACCAGGAGAAGATAGCTTCTATAACTCCTTTTGGAGCCTTCCGTTATGTATCTATGCCTTTAGGCCTCAAGAGTGCTCAGGCGACTTATCAGCGGTGTGTGCAGAATTACCTCCATAATCAGATTGGGCGTAATGTTCATGCTTATGTGGATGATATCATGGTGAAATCCAGGAAAGTAGAGACACTTATAACTGATTTGCAGGAAACTTTTGATAATCTGAGGGTATATAAAATGATGCTTAATTCGGCTAAGTGTGTTTTTGGTGTACCGGCTGGCAAGCTCTTGGGGTTTCTGGTGTCCAATAGGGGCATTGAGGCTAATCCGGAAAAGATCAAGGCTATCACGTCCCTGGCTAAACCGGCGTGTATCAATGACGTTCAAAGACTGGCAGGTCAGATTGTAGCACTAAGACGGTTTATCAGCCGGTTGGGAGAGAAGGCGATCCCGCTTTATCAGATGATGAAGAAAACAGACAACTTTGTTTGGAGTGATGCTGCTGATGCGGCGTTTGAGGATTTAAAGAAGCAGTTGGCCGAGCCTCCCGTCCTTGCTGCCCCCATTGATAAGGAACCATTGCTATTATATGTGGCTGCTAATGCCCGAGCTGTCAGCGTGGCTATTGTGGTGGGGCGCAAGGAGGCTGGTAAGGAATATCCGGTTCAACGGCCGGTTTACTATATCAGTGAGGTGCTTATCGAGTCCAAACAGAGATACCCCCATTGGCAGAAGCTGGTGTATGGAGTGTTTATGGCGAGCCGGAAGCTCAAGCAATACTTTCAAGTCCATCCCATCACTATGGATAGTTCTGCTCCATTGGGAGACATCATTCAAAACAAGGAGGCAACTGGCCGGGTTGCTAAGTGGGCTATTGAGCTTGGGCCTCACGGGTTGAAATACATGCCTCACACTGCTATCAAGTCCCAAGCACTCATAGACTTCATCAACGACTGGACAGAATTGCAGGCACCGGAGGATAAACCGGATAACACATACTAGACTATTCACTTTGATGGATCCAGGCAATTGGAGGGCTCGGGGGATGGAGTTGATCTTACTTCCCCTCGAGGTGACAAATTTTGTTATGTTCTCCGCTTAATGTTTCCCTGTACTAACAATGCAGCTGAGTATGAGGCCTTACTCCATGGACTGCGGATGGCTAAGGAGATGAACTTAATCCGGGTACGTTGCTTTGGTGACTCCAATTTAGTGGCTCAGCAAGTATCTGGTACGTGGGATTCCAAGGATCCACTCATGGCGGCTTATCGGCGGGAGGTGGACGTTATTGCCGGTCACTTCAAGGGTTATCAGGTCGAGCACATTGATCCACGTAAAAATGAAGCGGCAGACGCTTTAAGCCGGCTCGGATCCTAGTGTAAACCGGTGCCGCCTAATGTTTTTCTGGATGTTCTGCATAATCCATCGGTCAAGGTACCAACGGAGGAGGATCTGGCGATTCCTGACCCGGAGGCTCAACTGGTGGCTGTTCTTCATGCTATCCCTGACTGGACATTGCCGTATCTGGCGTACATCAACCGGGGCGAGTTACCTAAGGACGAAGTTTTAGCCAAACAGATAATCCGGCATTCTAAATCCATGGCTATTGTCAATGGCGAGTTGCACCACTGCAGTGTCTCAGGGGCGTTTCAGTGATGTGTTTCTTCTGAAGAAGGCTGTGAGATCTTGCGTGAAATCCACGAAGGAGATTGTGGTCATCATGCCGGTTCAAAATCTTGGTGGCTAAGGCTTTTCGGCACGGTTTTTACTGGTTAATAGCTCATGCTGATGCGGAAGGTCTGGTCCGAAGGTGTGACGGTTGTCAGAAGTTTGCACATTGAGCTCATGTTCCGGCTCAGGAGTTGAGGAGATTCCAATTACCTGGCCGTTTGCAACTTGGGGCCTGGATATGGTTGGTCCTTTTAAGAGATCCCAGGATAAGAAGACCCACCTCCTAATGGCAGTTGATAAATTCACCAAGTGGGTGGAGGCAGAGCCAGTAAGCAAGTGTGATGCGGCCACGGCGGTTCAGTTCATGAAAAAGGTGATATTTCGGTTTGGCTTTCCACACAGCATTATAACAGATAATGGCATGAATCTCTCCAAGGGAGCTATGGAAGAGTTCTGTCAACGTGAGCACATCCGGCTTGATGTATCGTCGGTAGCCCACCCCAGTCTAATGGTCAAGCGGAGAGAGCTAACCAGGAAATCTTAAAGGGTATCAAGCCCCGGCTTATGGTCCCTTTGAAGAGGACGCCGGGTTGTTGGGTGGAGGAGTTGCCTTCCGTTCTATGGAGTATTAACACCACCCCCAATAGGTCTACGGGTTACACACCCTTCTTCATGGTCTATGGAGCAGAAGCAGTTCTCTCAAGTGATATGCGTCATGACTCACCCCGAGTGGCAGCATACGTTGAAGCAGATAATGAGAGAGAACACCAGGATGCCTTGGACCTATTAGATGAACAACGGGATATTGCAGCAGCTCGCTTGACGATTTATCAGCAAGACCTGCGGCGTTATCACAGCCGCCGGGTTAAGACCAGGACTTTTCAAGAAGGCAACTTGGTGCTCCGGCTTATCCAAGATTAGATTGGCATGCATAAGTTGCCTCCACCTTGGGAAGGACCCTTTGTGGTCAGCAAGAATTTGAACAATGGGTCATACTACCTCATTGATGTTCGAGAGCATAAAGACTCACGAAAATCAGAGGAGGAGACTCGCCGGCTGTGGAATATAGCTCATCTTCGGCCTTATTACACCTGAGCCATAGGCTCCTACTATGTATATATTTTTTACAATGTACATATTATGATCAATAAATAAACCGGCATCCTTGCTAAAGCGGGGCCTCTGCCATTTTTGTCTTATATGTCTCCTTGGTTACTTGGGGGCTCATGTTTACAAAGCAGAGTTTTCCAGTAACCGGCTTATAAAACCACAACATAGCTTGGGAGCTTCACACCCAAGGGACCAAAGAGAGCCTGTTTCCACGCACAGCTCAAACATAGGTACCCATTGAGCACAACTCACAATGTTACTTGGGGGCTTTTTGTACACAGCAACAAAGAGTTTGAAAGGACCCTTGTAATAGGCTATCAAGCCAGGCTTGGAAGCCAGGTGTATTCACCTAAAACCCCGGGTTAACCTACCTTCATCAAGTAAGCCACTCCTTCCAGGTAATCCTGGTATGACCCGCCAAACGTTTGACAAGTCAATCTTATACAGACCCTGAACTTATCAAAGTTAAAACGACGATTGGTTAATTGGAGGCCCATCTTAAAAGGCTTTGTCAAATGGTTTAACTCAGCGGCCTGGTAGCCCATGAAAAGCCTCGAATTTGGGCCTGGCAGCCCTTGAAAAGCCTCGACTACAAGTTTTTTATTTGATTTTGTTTTTTGCAAGTTTTCTTTCCTTTGATAAGGTTTTAAGGTAAACTGGCGTCCATTGACCCGGCCTGACTACAAGTCATTCCATCAGCCCGGTGTTTCTCAACCCGGCACAGCTTTCAATTATCAGTTGTTAGCATGAAATCAATTATAAACCGGTGCTCTTAGCCCGGTCTGGCATTGACTATAAGTCGCCAGGATGATCATCCGGTGTTTATCATAACCCGGCGTGGTTTATTATATACCAGCACAGCATGGTGAGAGTTATCAATACTCAGGATTTGGGTTATCATCCTTACTACAAAAATGATTGGTAAACCAATGATGTGATTTAAATCACAGGTATGAGGTATTTTCATATTTCATTATCTTTACAGCCTTGGTTATAAACTATGACTTCATATTGGGCATCGTAACCCGTCCGACGGTAAACCGCCAGGATAAGTTTTCAGTTTATGACATGCAGAAAATAGGATTGCATAACACTGATAAAAATCATAAGCACACATTGCATCTTATGACAAAGTGGCAGTCTCAGGAAAGTGATTATATGGCATAGCAGACCAAGTGTTTCGAGCTATGCACGATGGCATAGCAGACCAAGTGTTTTAAACTAGCCTATTACAAGACGCTTGGACCGCCCAACAAGATAATTGTTTTTCTACTAAGGACGGTACACAAATGGTAAACCGGCTTCCGGATTACGATTCCTCTTCGGCTTGATGAGAAGTTTGCGGATCACCTTGCGCCAGTTCAACCTCCTCCTCCCCACCCAGTGGCTGGAAGTCAATGGTTTCCCAGTCAATCCCGGTTAAAGCTTGGAAGACAACTTTGTCACTTATAAGATTGGACGGTTCAACGTCAGGGGTATAAGTGTGCTTACGGATTGGAGGGATAAGATTCTGCACTTCTTTCACAGATGCATCAACCCATTTGTTGTCCGCATCATAGTTGGACCGGTGGACAGACAAGTCAACTTCTTCGGCCTCTGCTTGCAAGCAGGCACATCTCCTTTGTCAAGGCTTTGAGGGCTTCATTATCAAATTCTGACCCGTCTCCTTGTTGGCTAGGATAGCCCTTTCCGATATCTTCCGAATCAAGATCAGCTATCCAAGCTTTGGCCCGAGTCAGTGCAGATAGAGCGTCAGCCCTTGCAGCAGATCTCTTTAATTGTATGCAGATAGAGTGCCAGCCCTTGCAGCGAATCAGGAGTCATAGATAATTTGGCCAATGTATCCTTGATTAAGGTTGGAGACGGTTTATTGTATGAGGCCGCGCAGATGACTCGTTGAGCACCGGTATACAGTTGTTCTATCAAGGTATAGGCTGCTTTCAACTTCCTAGTATATCCGAGCCCAGAGGAGCAACACGACTACCTGCAACGGTTTAAGAGTTTGTTGTTAAACCGGAAGTTTCAAAGATATTTAAGAAAGGCTCTTACAAAGAGTACTTACCATATATAGCAGAAGTCATAGCATTGATCTGACGTTTTAAGCCAGTTAGCTCTTCCGCCACCGGTTTAAGAGCCGCTTCAGCATCCTCAGCCCGTTTTAACACAGTGGCCCTCTCAGTTTCCTAGTCTGCCCACTCGCTTTTGAAGCCATCCTTTAATTGCTCCATGGCAGTTAAAGCGCCCTTTAATTCCTCTTTGGCCTTGGAAGTTTCTGCTTAATGGGACTTGATATTTTCTTGAAGATCGGCGATTTGGGAATCTTTGTTGCTCAAGTCAGCCTGCAAAAGACAGATAATAAAGTTGTTAATATTTTCTCAAAAGTCCCAAGCAGATAACAAGTTATACACTTGGCACTTGGGGGCTAATGCGGATTGCTTCTTCTTAACTGATATTTTAAGTCCCAAGGCTCAATACAAGTATTAATCTTGGCACTTGGGGGCAATTGCTTAATTAATCAGATAAACCGGAGGGGAAGTAATTCAACAAAGATGAACTTTGCAACAGGAAATCCCGGTTCATCTTGAAGAGATAAATCGGCCCTTGGGGGCTACACAGTTGAAGTCTTTTTTATCAGAAGTCCTGGTTCATCTTGAAGAGATAAACCGGCCCTTGGGGGCTACAATGGAGTTGATATAAAGCACAAAGAAAAATTTATAAAATGTTTGAATAGAAGTTACCTCATAGCGCTCCTTCATCAAGTTGACTAAACCGGCCTCATAATCATGACTCGTATATAGGCGGTTTAGATATCCAGAGTGGAGTTCCTGAGCATTGAGATCAGCATAGCTTGACAAATCAATCTTCCACTTGCCTTTGTCCACAACAGTAAATTCCTCTTTGGCACTGTGCTTTGATAAAGCGACAGGGTTGCCAGGAGTAGTGTGGCCAAAACCGGTAATCACCACATCATCGGTCGTGCCATCAACAATCTCATCTGCGTTGGATGGTTTAGCAGCGGCTCTTGCTGGGCTTGGGGGATTTGCAGCTGGACTTGGTGGATCGGCAGCTAGGCTTGGTGGATCAGCATGAGGACTAGCCGGATTAACTTCTGGTGGATCAACATAAGTGTCCTGACCTTGTGGCACAGGATCATCCACAGCAATGTCAGCATCTCGATCAGCAGCTTCTAAGGCCCTTTCCGGTTCAAAAGACGGATTATCATCAGTGGGAGCAGTCAGCTTGGCCTTTTTACCGAGTCGGGCTTTGGCACTGCAAGTAACAAATAGAGGTTAGTATGATCAACTGGTGCAAGAAAGCAAAACTAAAATTACTATGCTTACCCAAGGACGATCTTGAGGGGAGGCATCTGTGTGGTTGATGAGTCACCGGAGGATGAACTGGAAGTGCCCTGATAATTGGAATCAGACGGATTAAGAGGGTATCAGAAGTAACCCACTTTGGAATAAGATTTGTTAGAAGTACAAGAGACCTCTGGACAACATTTCCAAACCGGTGTGTCCGGTAAACCGGATGAGGTAACTTGTTGGCCACTGTGCTGGGTTGTGCGACGAGCTTCAGGGTGCTGTGTCTTCAAAGAAAAGTGGGGATCCAAATAAGTGACAAGATGCGAATGTTTTACTTTCCGGATTGCGTGATGGAGTTTTCATATTGGCACAAGATCTGAATCGGAAGAAAGGGGAATTACCTCTACATGATCAGCACGGCTGGCTTCCGCATCATCCTGACAATGATCATTGTCAATAAGGTGCATGAAAAATGAGCCAAGGGAATCAAGTTCTACCTCTGATTCCGAGTCATCAACATCTTTGGCCGAATCAGGGGACTCGGCGGTTCTCTTCTTCGCTGGCTTCTTTGAGGCCTTGCTCTTAGCACGAGGCGCTCTCACCGGTTTGTCTTGTGGTTTCACCGGTTTGTCTTGAGATTTCCTTTTCCAGAACGGGTCATTGCTCTACAAAGATAAACAGAAGGTCATCAGAAAAGTTTCAACAAGGAGGGTGAATTAAAAGCAGAAAGATACAATCCATACCGTTGGCGGTTTATGGGAGGCATAAAAGGAACGCAACCTAGTCTTGCTACATTTAGATATCGGTTCATCCAACATCTTTTTGAAAGCTTCAGTAATTGCTTCATCACTTAGCTGGACATCAATATGGCGTTGAGGATCTTTTAACTCTCATGTGTACTCACACATTAAACCGAGACGCTGGCTTAAGGGCAAGATACTCCACGAAACCCAGCAACGGACAAGGTCAATACTAGTTAAACCGTTTGCCATAAAAGCCCGTATCTTGGAAATCCGTGGTGCATATTTTGATCGTTCCTTGGCAGTAAGCCATTGAGGCAATGGATGTTCATTACTGAGTTGGCGAGCACAATAACCCGGTAGAGGATTTTCATCTTCAGGAGCGGTATTCCAGTAGTAAAACCATGTTTGATTTCTGTCCTTGGGGTGGCGTGGTGTTTGGCGTGAGGAAAATTGACTTCTTTCCTTTTTTGAATCGACACCCTGCCAAGTTTAGTGTTGGGGCCATCAGTAAATTCGGTATGGCGGTTCAAGTGGAAGAAGTCTCTGAAAAAAAATCGACGGTCAGTTCTTCTTGCAGGTAAACCTCACAAAACACTTGGAAATTACAAATATTGGACACAGAGTTTGGTCCAATATCTTGAGGGTGGAGTTGGAAGCTGGCAAGTACATCCCGGATTTTTTTGATCCGGGAGGGCTAAACC
>NC_041393.1:260734407-260775557 GCF_002162155.2 Triticum dicoccoides
CCGGGGCTCTCCAATGGATGGTCCCTTGCTTTGCTAAAGTGCCAGTCACAACATAACTGGTAAGCTGCTCTTCCGTAAGCCGGGAGGGAGCCCAATTGCAGGAGAAAAACTGTTTGGTCATTTTTGATGAAAAGCTGTAAAAGAAGTTCAGATACCGGATTACGGTTCAAGATTGATATGTATAAACCGGCGTCAGGTCGGGGGAAGGGATCGAATAAAGAAAATATACATGTTAAACCGGATACTGATGCTCCGGTAAAAATGGCGGTTTAAGAGAGGGCTAATGGTACCTGTCAGATTATCAATTTCTAACAGTTAAACCACCTACAATGGTGCGGAAGGAACATATCTGAAATTTTCTTGAGTGTTGCACAAACAGGTTTTACAAGTTGATGTGATAATTTTGGATCTACCGTTGTTCTACAAAAGGGGAGAAATTTTAAAACTAAAGGTCGCGATAGCAGAAGCGCACATATGCTTGGGGGGGATCTCATGCAGTAAAAAGTGGTTTCTGAGGGTGACTAAGGGCGCTGAACTACTACCGCACACCTTTGCTATCAGTTTCAGATCTATTTATGAGATCTAGGAGAGAAAAAGGATGAACGATGAAGAACACCGACGAATAGCAGAACCCTAATGCAGATCTAATATTTGGAAAGAGGAGTACTTACTGATGCTGCGGGGCAGCGGAGGGGCGTCGCAATCTATCTGATCAATAACAGGTTGATGCAGCGGCCTTGTTGATGCAGTGGTCGAAGGACGACGGCGGCGGCAGAGCTCGGGATCTTCGGGGTCGCTGATTTCTACTACACAACCTTCTTCTTGTAGACGTTGTTGGGCCTCCAAGTGCAGAGGTTTGTAGTACAGTAGCAAATTTCCCTCAAGTGGATGACCTAAGGTTTATCAATCCGTAGGAGGCGTAGGATGAAGATGGTCTCTCTCAAACAACCCTGCAACCAAATAACAAAGAGTCTCTTGTGTCCCCAACACACCCAATACAATGGTAAATTGTATAGGTGCACTAGTTCGGCGAAGAGAAGGTGATACAAGTGCAATATGGATGGTAGATAAAGGTTTTTGTAATCTGAAAATATAAAAACAGCAAGGTAACTAATAATAAAAGTGAGCATAAACGGTATTGCAATGATAGGAAACAAGGCATAGGGTTCATACTTTCACTAGTGCAAGTTCTCTCAACAATAATAACATAGATAGAATATAACAATCCATCAACATGCAACAAAGAGTCACTCCAAAGCCACTAATAGCGGAGAACAAACGAAGAGATTATGGTAGGGTACGAAACCACCTCAAAGTTATTCTTTTAGATCGATCTATTCAAGAGTTCGTACTAGAATAACACCTTAAGACACAAATCAACCAAAACCCTAATGTCACCTAGATACTCCATTGTCACCTCAAGTATCCGTGGGCATGATTATACGATATGCATCACACAATCTCAGATTCATCCAACCAACACAAAGTACTTCAAAGAGTGCCCCAAAGTTTCTACCGGAGAGTCAAGAAAACGTGTGTCAACCCCTATGCATAGGTTCATGGGCGGAACACGCAAGTTGGTCACCAAAACATACATCAAGTGGCACGTGATATCCCATTGTCACCACAGATAAACACGGCAAGACATACATCAAGTGTTCTCAAATCATTAAAGACTCAATCCGATAAGATAACTTCAAAGGGAAAACTCAATTCATCACAAGAGAGGAGAGGGGGGAGAAACATCATAAGATCCAACTATAATAGCAAAGCTCGCGATACATCAAGATCATGCCATAGAGAGAACACGAGAGATAGAGATCAAACACATAGCTACTGGTACATACCCTCAGCCCCGAGGGTGAACTACTCCCTCCTCGTCATGGATAGCGCCGGGATGATGAAGATGGCCACCGGTGATGGGTTCCCCCTCCGGCAGGGTGCCAGAACGGGCTCCCGAGAGGTTTTTGGTGGCTACAGAGGCTTGCGATGGTGGAACTCCCGATCTATCTTCTGTTTTGATGTTTTTAGGGTACGTGGACTTATATAGGCGAAAGAAGTCGGTCGGGGGATCCTAGAGGGGCCCACAAGAGGGTAGGGCGCGCCCAGGGAGGTGGGCATGCCCCCTGTCTTGTGGCTTCCTCGATGCCCCCTTTACTTCAACTCCAAGTCTCCTGGATCATAATCTTTCCAAAAATCACGTTGCCAAAGGTTTCATTCCGTTTGGACTCCGTTTGATATTCCTTTTCTTCTAAATACTGAAACATGCAATAAAATAGCAATATGGGTTGGGCCTCCGGTTAATAGGTTAGTCCCAAAAATGATATAAATGTGTAAAATAAAGCCCATAAACATCCAAAAGGGGTAATATAATAGCATGGAACAATCAAAAATTATAGATACGTTGGAGACGTATCAAGCATCCCCAAGCTTAATTCATGCTCGTCCTCGAGTAGGTAAATGATAAAAATAGAATTTTTGATGTGGAATGGTACCTAGCATAATTCTCAATGTAATTTTCTTTATTGTGGCATGAATGTTCAGATCCAAATGATTCAAAATAAAAGTTCATATTGACATAAGAAATAGTGATACTTCAAGCATACTAATCAAAGTAATCATGTCTTCTCAAAATAACATGGCCAAAGAAAGTTATCCCTACAAAATCATATAGTCTGGTTGTTGCTCTAGCTTCATCACAAAAGGTATTTAATCATGCACAACCCCGATGACAAGCCAAGCAATTGTTTCATACTTTAGTAATCTTAAACTTTTTCAACTTTCACGCAATACATTAGCGTGAGCCATGGACATAGCACTATATGTGGAATAGAATGGTGGTTGTGGAGAAGACAAAAAGGAGAATATAGTCTCACATCAACTAGGCGTATCAACGGGCTATGGAGATTCCCATTAATAGATATCAGTATGAGTGAGTAGGGATTGCCATGCAACGGATGCACTAGAGCTATAAATATATGAAAGCTCAACAAAAGAAACTAAGTGGGTGTGCATCCAACTTGCTTGCTCATGAAGACCTAGGGCATTTTGAGGAAGCCCATCATTGGAATATACAAGCCAAGTTCTATAATGAAAAATTCCCACTAGTATATGAAAGTGACAACATAGGAGACTCTCTATCATGAAGATCATGGTGCTACTTTGAAGCACAAGTGTGGAAAAAGAGATATTAGCATTATCCCTTCTCTCTTTTTCTCTCTTTTTATTTTTCTTTTTTTCTTTTTCTCTTTTTTTTCTTTGGCCCCTTTTTTTCTTTTTAGCCTTTCTTCCTTTTTTTTCATTTTTCATTTTTTTCTTTTGTAAAGTCTGAAGTCTCATCCCGACTTGTGGGGGAATCATAGTCTCCATCATCCTTTCCTCACTAGGATAATGCTCTAATAATGAAGATCATCACACTTTTATGGATTTACAACTCAAGAATTACAACTCAAAGCTAGAACAAGATATGACTCTATATGAATGCCTCCGGCGGTATACCGGGATATGCAATGAATCAAGAGCGACCTGTATGAAAATTATGAAGGTGGCCTCGCCACAAATACAATGTCAACTACATGATCATGCAAAGAGCAATATGAGGAAAGTAATGCGTGTCATATGAACGGAACGGTGGAAAGTTGCATGGCAATATATCTCGGAATGACTATAGAAATGCCATAATAGGTAGGTATGGTGGCTGTTTTGAGGAAGGTATATGGTGGGTGTATGGTACCGGCGAAAGTTGCACGCCACAAGAGAGGCTAGCAATGGTGGAAGGGTGAGGGTGCGTATAATCCATGGACTCAACATTAGTCAAAAGAACTCATATACTTATTGCAAAAATCTACAAGTCAACAAAAACATAGTATTAGGTGCATACTCCTAGGGGGATAGATTGGTAGGAAAAGACCATCGCTTGTCCCCGACCGCCACTCATAAGGAAGACAATCAATAAATAAAATTGTGCTCCAACTTCATCACAAAGCGGTTCACCATACGTGCATGCTACGGGAATCACAAACTTCAACACACGCATTTTTCATAATCACCCAACTAGCATGACTTTAATATCACTACCTCCATATCTCAAAACAATTATCAAGTACCAAATTGATCATAGCATCCAATTCACTTTCTATGATAGTTTTTATTATACCCAACTTGGATGCTCATCATTCTAGGACTAACTTTGTAACCATAGCAAACACCATGCTATTCTAAAAGACTGTCAAAATAATATAAGTGAAGCATGAGAGACTAGCAATTTCTACAAAATATAACCACCGCCGTGCTCTAAAAGATATAAGTGATGCACTAGAGCAAATGACAAACTACTCCAAAAAGATATAAGTGAAGATCAATGAGTAGTCGAATAATTGTGCAACTACGTGAAGACTCTCTAACATTAAGGAATTTCAAATCTTGGTATTGTATTCAAATAGCAAGCAAGACAAAATAAAATGACATTGCAAGGATAGCACAACTCATGTGAAGAAGCAAAAACTTAGGTTCAACCGATACTAACCGATAGTTGTTGAAGAAGAAAGGTGGGATGCCTACCGGGGGATCCCCAAGCTTAGATGCTTGAGACTTCTTGAAATGTTATCTTGGGGTGCCTTGGGCATCCCCAAGCTTGAACTTTTGTGTCTCCTTAATTCTTCTCATATCGTGGTTTCTCAAAAAGCTTCATCCACACCAAACTCAACAAGAACTCGTGAGATATGTTAGTATAAACCAATGCAAAACCTTATCATTTTCTACTGTAACAAATCACTAAAATTAGTTATTCGACATTGCATACTAAATTTATCTGCATATTTAATACTCCTATCCTCAAATAGAATCATTAAACAAGCAAACATATGCAAACAATGCAACCATAACAGCAATCTGCCAAAACAGTATAGTCTGTAAAGAATGCAAGATTCATCATACTTCCCTAACTCCAAAAATTATGAAATAAAATTCCCACTGTATTAAATTTATCAGAGCTCATTATGAAAAAGGTTTCAACATTATATCATTCTCTTACTTTTCTAGGGAATTTTTGCAACTGCGGTAAACTTTCTGTTTTCAAACAGCAACATGTATACTAGCAAAATAAGCATGGTAAAGGCTATCCTTGACATTTTTATTGAAAATAAAGATGCAAAACATTATTATAAATAACAGCAAGCTAATACTAACAAAAGAAAATAATGCTCCAAGCAAAACACATATCATGTGGCGAATAAAAATATAGCTCCAAGTAAGGTTACCGATGGACGAAGACGAAAGAGGGGATGCCTTCCGGGGCATCCCCAAGCTTAGGCTCTTGGTTGTCCTTGAATATTACCTTGGGGTGCCTTGGGCATCCCCAAGCTTTGGCTCTTGCCACTCCTTATTCCATAGTCCATCGAATCTTTACCCAAAACTTGAAAACTTCACAACACAAAACTCAACAGAAAACTCGTAAGCTCCATTAGTATAAGAAAATAAAACCATGACTTAGGTAATGAACTAATTATAAATTCATATTGGTGTAATATCTACTGTATTTCAACTTCTCTATGGTTCATACCCTCTGATACTACTCATAGATTCATCAAAATAAGCAAACAACACATAGAAAACAGAATCTGTCAAAAACAGAACAATCTGTAGAATTCTGTATCAAATGTATACTTCTCGAACTCCAAAAATCCTACCAAATTAGTAAGTCCTAAGAAATTTTTGTAGCAATCCAGAGAAAAAAGAATCAGATCATAAGCACGTTTCTGTGAATTAACAAAAGTAATTTACTGGGTGCAAAAGTTTCTGATTTTCAGCAGGATCAACACAACTATCACCGTAAGCTATCCTAAAGGTCTTACTTGGCACTTTATTGAAACAAAAGCTATAAAACATGATTACTACAGTAGCATAATCATGTGAACACAAAAAAACAGTAAGGGTAAATATTGGATTGTCCCCCAACAAGCGCTTTTCTTTAATGCCTTTCTAGCTAGGCATGATGATGACAATGATGCTCACATAAAAGATAAGAATTGAAACATAACGGGAGCATCATGAAGCATATGACTAGGAAATTTAAGTCTAACACACTTCCTATGCATAGGGATTTTGTGAGCAAACAACTTATGGAAACAATAATCAACTAGCATAGGAAGGTAACACAAGCATAGCTTCAAGATTTGAAGCACAAAGAGAGGAAACTTGATATTATTGCAATTCCTACAAGCATATGTTCCTCCCTCATAATAATTTTCAGTAGCATCATGAATAAATTCAACAATATAACCAGAACCTAAAGCATTCTTTTCATGATCTACAAGCATAGAAAATTTACTACTCTCCACATAAGCAAATTTCTTCTTATGAATAGTAGTGGGAGCAAACTCAACAAAATAATTATCATGTGAGGCATAATCCAATTGGAAACTAAAATCATGATGACAAGTTTCATGGTTATCATTATTCCTAATAGCATACAAGTCATCACAATAATCATCATAGATAGCAACGTTGTTCTCATAATCAATTGGAACCTCTTCCGAAATAGTGGAATCATCACTAAATAAAGTTGACACTCTTCCAAATCCACTTTCATGTTCATCACAATAAGATTCAACATCCTCCAAAATAGTGGGATCACTACTTTCTAAAGTTGACACTCTTCCAAACCCACTTTCATCAATATAATCATCATAAATAGGAGGCATGCTATCATCAAAATAAATTTGCTCATCAAAACTTGGGGGACTAAAAATATCATATTCATCATACATAGCTTCCCAAGCTTGTGGCTTTGCATATCATTAGCATCATGGATATTCAAGGAATTCATACTAACAACATTGCAATCATGCTCATCACACAAAGATCTAGTACCAAACATTTTAATGCATTCTTCTTCTAGCACTTGAGAACAATTTTCCTTTCCATCATACTCACGAAAGATATTAAAAAGATGAAGCGTATGAGACAAACTCAATTCCATTTTTTGTAGTTTTATTTTATAAATTAAACTAGTGATAAAACATGAAACAAAAATATTCAATTACAAGATCTAAAGATATACCTTCAAGCACTCACCTCCCCGGCAACGGCGCCAGAAAAGAGCTTGATGTCTACTACACAATCTTCTTCTTGTAGACGTTGTTGGGCCTCCAAGTGCAGAGGTTTGTAGGACAGTAGAAAATTTCCCTCAAGTGGATGACCTAAGGTTTATCAATCCGTAGGAGGTGGGATGAAGATGGTCTCTCTCAAACAACCCTGCAACCAAATAACAAAGAGTCTCTTGTGTCCTCAACACACCCAATACAATGGTAAATTGTATAGGTGCACTAGTTCGGCGAAGAGAAGGTGATACAAGTGCAATATGGATGGTAGATAAAGGTTTTTGTAATCTGAAAATATAGAAACAGCAAGGTAACTAATAATAAAAGTGAGCGTAAACGGTATTGCAATGATAGGAAACAAGGCATAGGGTTCATATTTTCACTAGTGCAAGTTCTCTCAGCAATAATAACAAAGATAGATCATATAACAATCCCTCAACATGCAACAAAGAGTCACTCCAAAGCCACTAATAGCGGAGAACAAACGAAGAGATTATGGTAGGGTACGAAACCACCTCAAAGTTATTCTTTTGGATCGATCTATTCAAGAGTTCGTACTAGAATAAAACCTTAAGACACAGATCAACCAAAACCCTAATGTCACCTAGATACTCCATTGTCACCTCAAGTATCCGTGGGCATGATTATACGATATGCATCACACAATCTCAGATTCATCCAACCAACACAAAGTACTTCAAACAGTGCCCCAAAGTTTCTACCGGAGAGTCAAGAAAACGTGTGCCAACCCCTATGCATAGGTTCATGGGCGGAACCCGCAAGTTGGTCACCAAAACATACATCAAGTGGCACGTGATATCCCATTGTCACCACAGATAAACACGGCAAGACATACATCAAGTGTTCTCAAATCATTAAAGACTCAATCCAATAAGATAACTTCAAAGGGAAAACTCAATTCATCACATGAGAGGAGAGGGGGGAGAAACATCATAAGATCCAACTATAATAGCAAAGCTCGTGATACATCAAGATCGTGCCATAGAGAGAACACGAGAGAGAGAGATCAAACACATAGCTACTGGTACATACCCTCAGCCCCGAGGGTGAACTACCCTCCTCGTCATGGATAGCGTCGGGATGATGAAGATGGCCACCGGTGATGGGTTCCCCCTCCGGCAGGGTGCCGGAACGGGCTCCCGAGAGGTTTTTGGTGGCTACAGAGGCTTGCGGCGGCGGAACTCCCGATCTATCTTCTGTTTTGATGTTTTTAGGGTACGTGGACTTATATAGGCGAAAGAAGTCGGTCGGGGGAGCCTCAAGGGGCCCACGAGAGGGTAGGGCGCGCCTAGGGGGGTGGGCGCGACCCCCTGTCTCGTCGCTTCCTCGATGCTCCCTTTACTTCAACTCCAAGTCTCTTGGATCATAATCTTTCCAAAAATCACGTTGCCGAAGGTTTCATTCCGTTTGGATTCCATTTGATATTCTTTTTCTTCGAAATACTGAAATAGGCAATAAAACAGCAATATGGGCTGGGCCTCCGGTTAATAGGTTAGTCCCAAAAATGATATAAATGTGTAAAATAAAGCCCATAAACATCCAAAAGGAGTAATATAATAGCATGGAACAATAAAAAATTATAGATACGTTGGAGACGTATCAGTCGCGACGAAGATGAAGAGCTGAAGAGGAAAGGGGGAGAATGGAAAGGACCCCCGGTCTTATTTATAAGGGCAAAGGGATAAATGACAGGCGCAAAAATCGAGGAGCCAAAAATCGTATATCTGATACAGCTGTCGCCTCGGTCTTCGAGGATTAATTAATAAAAGAAGCATTTACAGGTTTTTATACAAAGATGATGTCGTGACGATTTGCTACAATTTTAGAAGATGATGTCCTGGTGGCTTACAAGGATCATAGGAGGATGTTCAAGGAATTTTTCTAAGTATTGAAGATTGACATGAACAGGTTCAAATCAATCTGGGGCCTAATGTTGGGGATATAACTACTGAGTGTAAACCGCCCAGGAGTGGCCGGTTTACGCTCATCTGTATTGAAGCCCATGAAGACAAGGAGTATGGCGCTTTACCATTGAAGCTTAGAGGCCCAGGGCCCAAAGGCGGTTTAGAGCCCATAAACGTAAACCGGTATGAGATGTGTAAACTTGTGTTGTAAGTTAGGAAGGGTAGAAACCGAGTCGGACACGTGTATGAGCCGGCCTTGGTGTTTTGTAAACCGCCGGGCATCAACCTGTGTATATGAAGGGATGACCCGGCGGCGGTTCAGGGACAAGAAACAACAACTCGAGAGATAGGTAAAGCGGATTCGCTCCCTGCTCATCGAGACCCCATCAATTCCACCACAACTGGATTGTAGGCTTTTACCTTCACTGCAAGGGGCCGAACCAGTATAAACTCCCCGTGTCCTTTGTTCGGTTTAACCCCTTTTTGCTAATCTCGTTGCGATGGCTCCACGACTAAGTCCTCTTACTAGGACATCTGACGTGTTAATTCCACGACAGTTAAGGTCTGAAAAAAGAGTATGTTGAAAGAACGACAGCTGAATAGTTAATTCTAGAACAATATATACGGGCTTTCAATGTGCATGAAATCATCACCTCTATATATAAATTCTCCAGAGATCAAAAATATCGCAGCAAGCCAATAATTATGTCCAGATCAAAACTAAACATTATGATATATATGATCTTGATAGAATCCAGCAACATTGATAGGCTATCAATGGACGGACTCTTCATTGAGCATATAACATAATATTAGTACCCAAAGTGTACTCCAAGATGATTTAAAACTTATGCGCACAAATGAAAAATGTAGCTTATGATTACAAATGTGTAGATGATAATATACGATACCTGAAAAAGTGAGGAGCCAAACACCAACTCCTTGTGATCATTAAACGGGTCACGAATTACACCCAAGGTCTCCAGTTTGGGCGCAGAGACGACAATTATTTGTGAAGGTGTATGACAATTATCAAGGAGCAACCTTTGAAGTGAAGGGGCATCTTCGATGATGAGCTGTTGTCCTTCAAAACAAATTCCAATGCTTTTAAGGTGGGGCGACTTTATTTGGAGATAACAGATACGGATTTCTATTCCCAAAACAATCAGCAAGCGCTCTAGGGCAGGGCAACTGGAGTGGATGATGTTGTGCAGTGAGGCCTACAATAGATAAACCACCACAAGCGAAAGTTTTTTTAGCAGTGGGAGTTGAAGCATTTGTACCAGATCGTCTGGTAGATGGCACCGGGCGAAGGTGGCGGTGTGGAGAGAGGAGGAAAACCGCGAGATGGACAATGGTGGTGTGGGCACGAATTCTTGGTGTGTTTGTGGTATGAAACTTTTGTGGTAACGGTACATCTCAAACTGCTGGAGTTTTGCGAATTCAGGGGATGTCAGCCAAGCGTCCCCCATGCTGGGTATGGACTGCAGGTAGCGTGTCAGGATTCATAGGCATTGAATGGGGCCCTGCTGGTGAGAAGAGACGATGGCTCTGAGGAGATCAAATTCAGGAAGGATAGATATCTGACGACATTCGAGATTGAGGGGCACGGTGTGCCATAGAGGGCGCCAACGAGTTGAGAGGACTTGTGTGCAGCAGCAATCCTTGGTGGGGAGAAGTGAGATGATCTCCTCAAGGATGACGTCTGGGAGATCATTGATGCGGTCCATCGGAGATTCTACCGGTTCCTCAGATCCGGGTGGGAGGGGGGCTTGCCGCTTCTCCCTGTGCTATCGGGTGCGGGATCTACAACCGGTGTCGCCGTTGGCAGGAGCCTCATCTTCTTGGCGCTGGGCCAGCCGACTCCATTTTCCTTGTGGGAGTCGCGCCGAGCTCACGGGTTTGAGATGAGTAGCTAGAGACGAGCCTAGTGGCAGTGTGAGTGGGGAAGAAGGAGGGCGGGGGATTTCTATAGAAGTGGAAGAAGAGGAGCATGTGTTTTCTGTACGAGTGACGAAGAAGGTGAGCAGGGGTTTTCTGGACGAGTGAGGAAGATTGGGGAGCGGGGGGAATTGGGGGGAGACGGAAGCGGGAGAGCGAGCTGTTCGTGTTTATAAGGCCCGCTGCACTAACTACTCGCTTTCCCCCAAGAACCGCTCTCTTCTTTTGCGTTGCTGCATTGGAGCTGGCGCATGGACTTGGCTGACTGGCCATGCATGCAGGATGCATGTGCCCACCGGCCACTGCATCCGCCTGGTTTTTTACTAACATTCAGAAGAACAAAAGTTCAGCATGTTTATGAATCTCAATGATACACCATACTATAACCAATACAAAGCTGTGAGAAGGTGTGGAAATAAAGAAAATCGGTCGATGCTTCTCTAAGCAAAGGGCCTCCCTGTGCACACATTAATTTCCTGGGCATGCTTATTTGTTCTCAATGTTGCGAGCACTTTGAGCATGTTGGCAACTCCACAGCTAGCTAGCTGCCTCATCTTGCAATTGATGCTGACACATATGCAGCAAACACATGAGGTAATAGAGATGACTCAACATGAGTCCGTATTGTGCAGTTCCCCTGAAATCATCTTCATTGTCCTGAATCTGAAAAGATAGATAAATATTAGCTATACTTAAACGGTGTTGCAAAATAGTAGCACATATTAATAGTTCGGCATGATAAAACACGATCATCTGGACGAAGGGGATACTGACCTGCCTGAGGAAGATTATATATAATTTTGTAAGTCCTTGGTTAATTTCCACCTTCGGCTGCACTGCTTGTTTGCTCCTCCACACATGACAGCATCGTTCCGCACTGCATTCAGCAAGTCAACGTATGAATAAGCTAATTTCATCTTGCGGTGGTCATTGTACCTAGTTACGAATGTAGGAATACCTGGAGCACCATGAGGTTAGCTGACAGCAGGTAGATGCAGCCATATAAATTTTGTGCGGTGCTACTAAAATTGAGGTTTGTATCCCTTCCCGTTATGAGAATTCTTCTTGAAGTTGGTAGAATGTGACGGCTTGTTCTTTGCATCAAACTTGCCTTTCCCCTGAGATTTGTTCTTGTTGTTTTGGGGCTCGTTGGGCTGGAGGTTCATCTCGTGTACCATGTGGGCACTAGAAGCTCCCTCAAAGACCCGAGCACGTGTGTCTTTTGCTCTCGCCTTCTCCTCAAAATCAAGAGTGCTAATGAGATCCAAGACAAAAAACTCATGTCTCTTGTTTTTCCAGAGAAGTAGCAAAATCATTCCACGAAGGTGGAAGCTTGGCAATGATGGTCCCAGCAACAAATTTGTCTGGCAACACACACTTAAAGTACTCAAGTTCCTTAGAGAGTGACTGTATCTCATGAGTCTGCTGAACAACAGAGCGCTCATCGGTCATCTTGTAGTCACAGAATTGCTCCATGACATACAACTCGTTGCCAGCGCCCGAGGGCCCAAACGTGGTCTCGAGCGCAGCCCACATGTCTTTGCCGCTGTCAAACGACATATATGAATCCACAATGGAATCGTCAAGAACACTTAGTAGGGCGGCTTTGAAGAGGGTATCCATTTTCTCAAAAGCTTCCTGCTGTGTAGGATTAAGATCGCCCTCAGGCTTACCCTTAGTGGCGTCATAGCAGTACATGATCTGAAACCAATATACTGCTCTTGTGATCCACCTTTTATATTGCATCCCCTTAAAAGTAGGTGGCTTCAAAAGCGCAGAAAAACCACTCGGAGTAAATTGCCTATAATCAGGTTTTCGGATTGGGTTGTTGAATATATGAGCAATTTACTATGAGATTTAATCCGAATCAGCAGTAAGTAGATCATGACGACAGTTGCAAACATCAAAGTAATGATGCAGACTAAACCAGGAGGACAAAATCACATATTGTACAGCGGGAGCAGAACTGCTGTGGTTGATGTTTTCACTCATGTCGTTGATGAAGAGGTTACCGAGGTCGGGGAAGAAGGATGCCGTTGAGGAAGTCGTCGCTGGCAGCAGTCACAAGAGTGTGCTCCCCAAAAACCTGATCGCCCCTCTCTCGTACAGGATCACGAAAGGTGGGGTTCGGAGGACCGCTATCCCTTCTCGTGGTGCACGCCGGAAGGAGGGCTGTAGAAGAATTGCATGGTGGCGCTAAGATCTGGAACAGTGCGAAACCATATGATACAATGACGGCTAGGGTAGAGCATGTCAGGTCGGTTGTGCGAGTAAGACCAAGTATAATTGTAGGCCTTTGGCTCCCAAACCCCACGTCCAAGTCAATAATAGCCCCACCAAGGTTTGTCTCAAAAAAATGGAGTAATTAAGGCGTCCGTTAGTCCCTTTAGTATAAAAACTATATCATTAATAATGGCCCCACCTTTTGTCTCACAAAGTATGTTGGGGCTCCTGCTACAACCGGCTACAAGTTTACAATCCGCTTCTCTTCTCTCTCCTTCAACTAAGCACAAATACTATATTTAAATCCTTATAGCCTGCTTATGTCATCTAATTGTAGTACTTGCTCTAAAGTTACTCTCCACTGTGTAGTCTGAAATGCCGGCCGTGCAGCGGGCGGTGCCCTCAGTCGGCACGCCGCTTCAATGGCGGAAGCAGTGAGAGGTCGTGTCGCCCTGACTTGCCATCAATGTGGAGCGGCGGGCTCAGCTGGCGCACGGCGGGAAGCGCGTGCGCGAGGGGGGAGGTTTTTTTGTTGGGCTAAGAAGGTTAGAAGCCAACTTGGGATCGGTCCGGATTGGGAAATATCATGTGCTCCCATACTCTGCATATGACACTAGTCTATGTTACTACTCCCTCCTTTCTGGATTATAGAGATGTTTAGAGTAACATAGTAATATGTTACAGTATAAGTTATTCCCCACTATGACCAGCCTTGGCCTCTCCCAGTGCTCCACCATGTATAGCTGCTAAGCCTGCCATGTAGGCATAAAATATGATGTGGCAAGTTAATTAAGAAGAGAGAGACTAGTTTGGTGACCGTAGGAAGAAACAGTGGAAAGACAGTTTTGAGTCTATAGATAATTAAATGAAGCAAGCTTAGCAACAATAAACTAAGCACCTATGCATTGAAGACTTGAGTTACTAAGCCATTTAATGCACTTAGCACCTCATCTAAGCACATCTAAGCACTTAGCACTTAGCACCCCCTTGACCATGGACCTTGACGGTGTACGTCACCTTGTGTCTAATAATTTTCCTCGTCATCATCTAAGTCCTAGAAGATCTCACCCACATCATCATTAGGCATGCAACTGCCTTGATAGACAACGTGCGCAGAAGGAGTAGAGGTGACTGGGGACGCACCACGTCGTGGGCACTCCGTACGTGCTGGTGTGCGTGCAGCGTGCGTGTTTTTCCATCGGTGCTAGCTCTAAGTCCGAGGCTGCGGTCGTCTTCGTCTCCGACTAGTCATTGAGCAACGACGGCAAAGAGGTGCTGCAAGAGATGCGTAGGCGCCGTTGTGTGCGAGCTTCGCCGTAGCACGACAAATCGAACGTCGCCGTAGATGGCGCACGCCTCCATGCAGTCGAGTGTGTGCGCATGCATGTGTTATTCACGTGCATTCTACGACTGAGTGTGTGTGCATGCACGTGTTGTACTACAAAATAAAGACACATCCGTGACATTTTGGGCTGAACGAATTTTTTTCTGTCATACATATGACACTTCTATGACGATAATTGTGACCCGGTATCATCATAGATGTGGTGGCCTCCTACTTCTATGACAAAAAATCATGATAGAAAATGTGCTTTTCGTCCTGGGCGGGCCGGAGACGCAGCTGCATGACATTCTTTGGGCCGTCCATGATGGAAAAAACCGTGGTATAAGCGAGGGCGAGGAAAATTTCGGGGAGTTCCCGGTTACGGTGGGCGGTCAGGGGCCGAGCGATGCGCGTTTCTCTCGTACACGTACGCGCGTGTGTGCGAGGCGTTGGCTCTAACTGAACCTGATCGAGGCGTTGGGCTCTAACTGAACACGAGCGATTGCACTGCAGGCTACACGTTACTGAACCCGAGCGATCGATTGATGGTTGTTAACTTAACCCGATCGAGCGATTCCTTCACTACAACTGCTAACTGAAGCCGATCGATGCTGCCTCTCTGGATGAACAGTGAGCGTTACGGGGGGTTTTGGATGAACAGTGAGCGGTGGCGTTGCCTCTGGATGAATAGGACCCCATGGTGTGGAGGGCTGGATGAATAGGACGACCCCGTGGAGGGCTGGATGAACAGTAGACGGTGGAGGGGTGCCTGTGGAGGGGTGGTTGAATAGTAGCCGGTGGAGTAGCGCGCGGTGGAGGCTGGATGAACAGGAGCCCGTGGAGGCTGGAGGAGGTCGACGGTAGCCCGTGGAGGCTGGAGGAGGTCGACGGTGGAGATGAACAGTATCCCGTGGAGTCCCGTTTTGTGGTACGCCACACCCCTCCCGATGAACAGAACCCCCGTTTCGACCGTAGCGCTCCAACACAAGTCCGGTTCATTTGTTTTGCGGTACGCCACACCCCTCCCGATCAACAGGACCCCCATTTCGACCGTAGCGCTCCAACACAAGTCCGTTTTGTCCGTTTTCCAGTACGCCACACCCTTCCCGATCAACAGGACCCCCATTTCGATCATAGGAGGTCCGTTTCCTCCGTTTTGCGGTACGCCAGACCCCTCCCCATGAACAGGATCCCGTTACAAATGTGGCCGGTCGAACACAAGGCCATTCTCTTCCGTTCTGCGGTACGCCAGGCCTCGTTTCCATCGCCTGTTCCATCCAAGCCCTCCTGATGAACACGACGATGCATTCCATTCTGACCCAGTCGGTTGGCTCCCCATGAACATGACGACGACGTTGTTTCTCCGTTCCGACCCAGCCATGTACATGAGCCCTAGCCATACGTATGCGCGAGTAGGCATTCGAGACCCCGCCCGTATGTACACATACGTGGCCGTATTTTATTTCTTGCACACTTACCGCTGTACGTACGTGTACATGCTACGTGCGCGCCTCTACTACAACACGTGCGTGCCTCTACATCGACCAGTATATATGTATGTACACATTCGCGACCAGAATGACAACGCTACGTACGCTTCGACTAGGTGGGTCCCGACTGTCAAACACTTCCTTGGGTGCGGAAATGTAGATGGTGGATGAGGGAGTCCTGGACTAGGGGGTGTCCGGATAGCCGAACTATCATCATCGGCCGGACTCCAAGACTATGAAGATACAAGATTGAAGACTTCGTCCCGTGTCCGGATGGGACTTTCCTTGGCGTGGAAGGCAAGCTTGGCGATACGGATATGTAGATCTCCTACCATTGTAACCGACTCTGTGTAACCCTAGCCCTCTCTGGTGTCTATATAAACCGGATGGCTTTAGTACGTAGGACGAACAACAATCATACCATAGGCTAGCTTCTAGGGTTTAGCCTCCTTGATCTCGTGGTAGATCTACTCTTGTAACACACATCATCAATATTAATCAAGCAGGACGTAGGGTTTTACCTCCATCAAGAGGGCCCGAACCTGGGTTAAACATCGTGTCCCTTGTCTCCTGTTACCATCCGCCTAGACGCATAGTTCGGGACCCCCTACCCGAGATCCGCCGGTTTTGACACCGACATTGGTGCTTTCATTGAGAGTTCCTCTGTGTCGTCACCGATAGGCTCGATGGCTTCTTCGATCATCATCAACGACGCAGTCCAGGGTGATCCAGGGTGAGACCTTTCTCCCCGGACAGACCTTCATATTCGGCGGCTTTGCACTGCGGGCTAATTCGCTTGGCCATCTGGAGCAGATCGAAAGCTACGCCCCTGGCCGTCAGGTCAGATTTGGAAGTTTGAACTTCACGGCTGACATCCGCGGGGACTTGATCTTTGATGGATTCGAGCCACAGCCAAGCGCGCCGCACTGTCACGACGGGCATGATTTAGCTCTGCAGCCGGACAGTACCCTGGAGGCCGCACTCGAGCCTGCTCCGATCTTCAATTCGGAGCCGGCTGCGCAGATCGAGGACGGATGGCTAGACACCGCCTCGGGGGTTGTAACCTCTACGGCGATAGAGCCGAACACTAACCTTGTCCCTCATGAAGCGCGTGACTCCAAGGTGCCGGACTCCTCGCCGGACTCCGAACCTCCCGCGCCCCCTCCGATCGAATCCGGTCGGGCGCCGATCATGGAGTTCACCGCTGCAGACATCTTTCAACACTCACCTTTCGGTGACATCTTGAGTTCGCTAAAGTATCTCTCGTTATCAGGAGAGCCCTGGCCGGACTGCGGTCAGGACGGTTGGGATGCGGACGATGAAGAAATTCAAAGCCCACCCACCACCCACTTAGTAGCCACTGTTGACGATCTAACCGACATGCTAGACTACGACTCTGAAGACATCGACGGTATGGACGACGATGCCGGAGACGACCAAGAACCAGCGCCTACCGGGCACTGGAAAGCCACCTCATCATATGACATATACATGGTGGATATCCCAAAGGAAGGGACTGGCGAAGGAACAGCGAAGGATGACCCCTCCAAGAAAGAGCCCAAGCGCCGGCGTCAGCGGCGCCGCTCTAAATCCCGCCACAGCAAGAATGAAGATTCCGGCACCGGAGATAATAACACCCCAGACAGTGCCGAAGACAACCCAGTCCAGCAAGATTCAACACAGGAGGACGGAGATGCCAGCCCTCATGAGAGAGCGGCAGAAGAAGAGGTAGAGGATTATAAGCCTCCCTCCGGAGACGAGGCAAGCCTCGACGACGACGAATTCGTCGTGCCTGAGGATCCCATCGAACAAGAGCGTTTCAAACGTAGGCATATGGCCACGGCAAACAACCTCAAGAAAAATCAGCAACAGCTTAGAGCTGATCAAGACCTACTAGCCGACAGATGGACTGAAGTCCTCGCGGCAGAGCATGAGCTCGAACGCCCCTCCAAAAGCTACCCTAAACGCAAGTTGCTCCCCCAATTAGAGGAGGAGGCGTATGAACCTGCATCACCAGCAGACAATACGGCTGACCGACCACCCCGTGGTCGCGACAGAGAGGCCTCTAGGCCCTTCACTAGAACCGTACCCCGGCATCGCTCGAAAAATACAAGGCCACAGGGGAACGCTCTGGACTTGCGAGATATATTGGAGGATAAGGCAAGACAAGCAAGATCGATCTATGGATCGCGTGGGCGCCCCATGATGCGTGACGACAATCGTCGCGCCAGACACAGTAAGTCCGGCTGGGCCGAACAAAATAGACAAAGCTCTTTTGAGCTCCATCGTGATATCGCCCAGTACAGAGGCGCCGCACACCCACTATGCTTCATAGATGAAGTAATGGATCATCAAATCCCCGAAGGGTTTAAACCCGTGAATATTGAATCTTATGATGGCACAACAGACCCCGCGGTTTGGATCGAAGACTATCTCCTCCACATCCACATGGCCCGCGGTGACGATCTTCACGCCATCAAATATCTCCCACTCAAACTTAAAGGACCAGCCCGACATTGGCTTAACAGCTTGCCAAGAGAGTCAATCGGGAGTTGGGAAGACCTGGAAGCCGGATTCCTCGATAACTTCCAAGGCACGTATGTGCGACCACCAGACGCTGATGACCTAAGCCACATAATTCAGCAGCTAGACGAATCAGCCAGACAATTCTGGACACGGTTCTTAACCAAGAAAAACCAAATCGTCGACTGTCCGGATGCGGAGGCCCTCGTGGCCTTCAAGCATAACATCCGCGACGAGTGGCTTGCCCGGCACCTGGGACAGGAAAAGCCGAAATCCATGGCAGCCCTCACATCACTCATGACCCGCTTCTATGCGGGTGAGGACAGCTGGCTAGCACGCAGCAACAACCTCAGCAAAAATTCTGGCAGTCCGGATATCAAGGACCGTAATGGCAGGTTTGCGCAACAAAAACAAACGCCGCATTAACGGCGATAATAGTGAAGATACGACAGTCAATGCCGGATTCAGAGGCTCTAAACCCGGTCAGCGGAAAAAGCCATTCAAAAGAACTACTCCGGGTCCGTCCAATTTGGACCGAATACTCGACCGCTCGTGCCAGATACACGGTACCCGCGAAAAGCCAGCCAACCACACCAACAGGGACTGTTGGGTATTCAAGTAGGCAGGCAAGTTAATTGCCGAAAACAATGACAAGGGGCTGCATAGAGATGACGAGGAAGAGACCCGTCCGCCGAACAATAGAGGACAGAAGGGTTTCCCCCCACAGGTGCGGACGGTGCACATGATATACACAACACACATACCCAAAAGGGAGCGGAAGCGTGCACTCAGGGATGTATACGCGATGGAGCCAGTTGCCCCGAAGTTCAATCCATGGTCCTCCTGTCTGATCACTTTTGACCGAAGGGACCACCCCCACAAGCATCCGCCACGGCGGATTCACCGCATTGGTTTTAGACCCAATCGTCGATGGATTTCACCTCACCAGAGTCCTGATGGACGGCGGCAGCAGCCTGAACCTGCTTTATCAGGATACAGTGCGCAAAATGGGCATAGACCCCTCAAGAATTAAACCAACCAAGACGACCTTTAAAGGTGTCATACCAGGTGTAGAAGCCAATTGTACAGGCTCAGTTACACTGGAAGTGGTCTTCGGATCCCGGGATAACTTCCGAAGCGAGGAGTTAATCTTTGACATAGTTCCGTTCTGCAGCGGCTATCATGCTCTGCTCGGACGTACCGCGTTCGCAAAGTTCAACGCGGTGCCGCACTACGCATACCTCAAGATCAAGATGCCAGGCCCTCGAGGAGTCATCACGGTTAACGGAAACACTGAACGCTCTCTCCGAACGGAGGAACATACAGCGGCTATCGTGGCAGAAGTACAATGCAGCCTCTTAAGGCAATTCTCGAGTCCGGCCCTTAAGCGGCCAGACACGGCTAAACGCGCCCGGAGTAACCTACAACAAGACCACCTGGCATGTTCCGAGCACGCGTAGCAGTGCGGCCCCAACCCCAGCCCCTGCAAAATTTCAAGACAGGTACTTCGCGTACACCATTACGCTTTGGAGATACCATGGGCATGGGGAGAGGGGCACGACCACGATAGGCCCAGAATGCGGCTCAACCACACCAGGGGCTCTCAAGTGTGTCGTTCTTTTTTTTTCTTTTTTCCTTTTTATTTTTACCCACAGGACTCCATTCGTCAGAGGCCCTGTCCGGCAGCAGACCTGCCGAACTCACGATGCAACAGCCAGGGAAGAAGAAAGGCTACAACGAATATCCAGGTGGTCTCCATTACGAGCATTAAATCTGTTTTATGCACCATTCCGCAGCCTACCCCCTGGAGGGGGACATGTTTAATAGTCCCATCCCTTGCTTATCGCACCATTTGTATCGTTCTGCATTCACAGCAGCCCTTTCTTGAATAAGTAATGCAGCACCTTTTTGCTCTCAATTGCATTTCTTTCTTATACATATGTTCATTTATGACATGTTGCATCCATACATTTTGGTACGGCTAAATACACCAGGGGCTTATGTTTCCCGCATCATGGTGTGATAAGTCCGAACACTTTCACAAGTGCGGCACCCCGAACTTATAGCATTATATGCATCGGCTCCGAATCATGTCTTGGGTCAATAGTTGGGTTTGCCCGGCTCCCATGTTTTGGTACCTTACGTTCCGTTGTATCGGCTAAGGTAGCACTGGGAGAACCACTGTGATTGCACCCCAGTTGAGCTGGGCGAGCGCCTCAGTGGAGAAAGCTAAAACTGACCATCATGATGAGGCGAGAGCCGGTCGCTGTTCGAGAGGTTTTTTGCGAGTCCCTAAAGACTTATGCCGCTTAGAGCGAGGAGCCAGCTTTGTCCGGCCCAGGCGTGGATAGCGCCCCAAATTCGGCCTTCCAAAGACTAGGGGCTTCGTCGAAATTTAAAATTATAGGATTCTATGGCTAAGTGAGAGTGTTCAAGCATTATAAGTCCGGTTGCCTTGTTCGTTGTGTTGAGCGCCTCCCTAGATGGACCCAAAAATGGGAACAAGAGTGCTCAAGTTTATCCCGAACACCCTAGCACTCGTGGCATGGGGGCTGAAGCCGACGACTTGCCATCTCTCAGATTTGATAAACAGCCGCACAGAAGGTAATATTTTAAATTAACAAGCGTTGCTTAGCGCATATGAACTAAGTTTTCAGCGCACAGGATAACAAAATGCGAGTCTACTCAAATATTATATCTTTGGGGCACTCACCCACAATAATGCGGGCACCCTTCAGGACACTCTTATAATACATCTCGGGCGTGCGATGCTCCTTGCCCTGCGGTGCCGGGTCCGTCACAAGCTTCTGGGCATCCATCTTGCCCCAGTGCACCTTTGCGCGGGCAAGAGCCCGACGGGCACCTTTGCGCGGGCAAGAGCCCGACGGGCACCTTCAATACAGGCGGAGTGCTTGATGACTTCAACCCACGGGCACGCATCCACCAGCCGCCGCACTAGGCCGAAGTAGCTCCCAGGCATGGCCTCCTTAGGCCACAACCGAACTATGAGGCCCTTCATGGCCTGTTCGGCCACCTTGTGGAGCTCGACCAGCTGCTTCAGCTGGTCGCTAAGGGGCACCGGATGTCTGGCCTCAGCATACTGAGACCAGAAGACCTTCTCCGTCGAGCTCCCCTCCTTGGCCCGGTAGAACGCGGCAGCATCGGAGACATTGCGAGGAAGATCTGGGACCGCTCCTGGAGAGCTCTGAATTTGGGTAAGTAATAGGTAATTAACACTCACATGCTTACTTTGCATGAAAAATGCCTTACCCGCTGCTATTTTCTTCAACGCCTCGATTTCCTGGAGGGCCTTGTAGGCTTCGGCCTTCACGGCTTTGGCACTCTCAAGAGCCGATGCAAGGTCAGACTCTCGAGTCTTCGAGTCACGCTCCAGGCTCTCATGTTTTTTCACGAGATCCTGGAGCTCTTGCTGTACCTCCACCACCCGCGCCTCCTGCTTCTCTCGCTCGGTGCGCTCCGCGGCCGCATTACGTTCGGCCGCGGCCACCACCTCCTTCAGGGTCGCCACCTCGTTAGTGGCCCCTGCAATACCACGTTATCCTTGTCATTCTTCTTGCAACCAAAATCCTTTTCTGTAAGGTACAATTTTAATAAGGTGTTACTCACCTTCCTTGTCCTCGAGCTGCTTCTTGGCACGGCCGAGCTTGTTCTTGGACCGCTCGAGGCTTTGCTTCAAAGCATTGACCTCCGCAGTCAATGCGGCAGAGGTCAGCAACGCAGCCTGCAATCCCATATTGACATATTTTTTATGACTCCTGCGTATATCTTTTTAGATCCTCAGTCCGGCTTTTCTTTCCGAACACCGAACCGAGCATCAGGGGCTACTGTCTATGCGGTACTATTTTACATATATCAAAATTCTTACCTCAAAGCCTGTTAGAAGGCTGCTGCAGGCTTCGGTCAGCCTACTCTTGGCGAGCTGAACCTTCTGAATCACCGCACTCATAACAGTGCGGTGTTCCTCTTCGATGGAGGTGCCATTGAGCGCCTCCAGCAAGCTATCCGGCGCCTCCGGTTGGACGGAGGCTGCCGGCGTCACAGTCTTGCCCTTCTTACGAAGGGGCCGCCTGCCGGACTCCGGAGCCACTATGGGCTCCGGGGCCGAGTCTGGTGCAATGTCCGGGAGGTTGTTCTGCGACACCTCCGGGGCATCCTCCTCCTGGTGGGTCCCTTCCCAGGATCCCACCTCAGCATTGTCCGCATCACGGGGGGTGGAGGCGGTCGGAAGAGAATCCATATCCGACGCACCTAAGTACCCGCTCGACGAAGCGGGAAGATCATCCTTGGGTGGACTGTAGGGTTGTATGCGGCATTAGAAAGACATTACGTGGCGAAAAGAAAAACCATGAAGTTATTCGGGAGTCCGGATACTTACGATCTCGCCAGGGGCTTGGCCCTTGGAGGCCAATCCTCATCGTCGTCGCTGGCATTGGCAGAGCAGTCCGGGGAAAGAGTTTTTCCCTTCTTGGACCCTTCGGCCTCCCTCGTTGGAGAGGCCTTTCTTTTCTTCCCTCCCCCTGCTGGGGGAGAGGCTTTCTTCTCCTCCTCCTCGCCTTTGTGAGAGGAGTCGGCCTCGGAGTCATCATCCGATAACACCTGAAAACGGGAACTCTTTCGAGTCCCCGTGGCCTTCTTCTTGGCCTTCTTCTCCGGCACCACGTGGGGTGCCGGAGCCAGCAGCCCTGTTAAGCGGGTGTCCGCTGGGTCCTCTGGCAATGGGGCCGGACAGATAGTCTGCTCGGCCTTCGCCAGCCAGTCCTGTCAAAGGAGAGGGAGTTTAGATCCCGCATAGAGTCAAACTATGGAAAACAAGTGTCCCATAAAGGACAAAATCACTTACCTTGTCAGTCGGACGCTGCGAGCTGAATCCGCGATCTTCGATAGCGGATGCGGGAGCCTCGGCGCCCTTGAACAGCACCTTCCAGACATCTTCGTACGTAGTGTCGAAGAGCCCGCTCAAAGTCTGGTGTTGCACCGGATCGAACTCCCACATGTTGAAGCCCCGTCGTTGGCACGGGAGGATCCGACAGATGAGCATGACCTGGACTACGTTGACAAGCTTGAGCTTCTTTTCCACTAGCTTTTGGATGCAGGCTTGGAGTCCGGTCAGCTCCTCCGAATCACCCCATGTCCGGCCGCTCTCTTTCCAGGAGGTGAGCCGTGTGGGGATGCCAGATCTGAATTCGGGGGCCGCTTCCCATTCAGGGTCACGCGGCTCGATGATGTAGAACCACCCCGATTGCCACCCCTTAATGGTTTCCACGAAAGTGCCCTCAAGCCAAGTAACGTTGGACATCCTGCCCACCATGGCGCCTCCGCACTCCTCCCTTCACAACCTTCGGCTTGACACTGAAGGTCTTGAGCCACAAGCCGAAGTGGGGCTGGATGCAGAGGAAGGCCTCGCACACGACGATAAACGCTGAGATGTTGAGGATGAAATTCGGGGCCAGATCATGGAAATCCAGGCCGTAGTAGAACATGAGCCCCCCGGACAAAGGGATGGAGTGGGAAGCCCAGTCCATGGAGGAAATGGGGAAGAAATACTACCCTCTCGTGGGGCCTGGGGGTGGGGATGAGCTCTCCCTCATCGGGGAGCCAACGCGCGATGTTGCTGGACAAATATCCGGCGCTGCACAGCTTGTGGATGTGCCCCTCCGTGACGGAGGAGGCCATCCACTTGCCTCCCGCTCCGGACATAGTTGGAGGAGGTTGAGGTAAGATGTGCGGACTTGGGCGCTGGACCTCGAGTTCGCGGAGATGGATAAGCCAAGGAGGAAGAAGGCGCAGGTAACAGGGTTGGATCTTTATCCCCTTATATGGGCAGACAAAAACATGTGTCCCCACCGGCCTGATAAAACTCGCTTATCTCCCAAGCGCCGCAATCAATGGCGCGGTTGGGTTACCCACGTCCGTATTGATGGGAATCCCGGAATAAGGGGAACACGATCTCTGCTTCGACAAGACGTGCCAAGGAAACCGCTTCACTAAACACGCTGAGGTGGTACAATAAAAACAATTCAAGTAAAGGCTTGGTAGTGGTGTGACGTCACGCCACGAAATATGTCAGCAGATTGAACTTGTGTAAATGTTATTCTCTCTACGGTGGTATGTGGAATTTATTTTGCAGAGCCGGACACTATCCTGGTGTTCACAATCTTCTATAAATTATTCGGAGGAGGAACCCGCCTTGCAATGCCGAAGACAATATGCATGCCGGACTCGTCGTCATTGAAGCCTGGTTCAGGGGCTACTGAGGGAGTCCTGGACTAGGGGGTGTCCGGATAGCCGAACTATCATCATCGGCCGGACTCCAAGACTATGAAGATACAAGATTGAAGACTTCGTACCGTGTCCGGATGGGACTTTCCTTGGCGTGGAAGGCAAGCTTGGCGATACAGATATGTAGATCTCCTACCATTGTAACCGACTCTGTGTAACCCTAGCCCTCTCCGGTGTCTATATAAACCGGATGGCTTTAGTCCGTAGGACGAACAACAATCATACCATAGGCTAGCTTCTAGGGTTTAGCCTCCTTGATCTCGTGGTAGATCTACTCTTGTAACACACATCATCAATATTAATCAAGCAGGATGTAGGGTTTTACCTCCATCAAGAGGGCCCGAACCTGGGTAAAACATCGTGTCCCTTGTCTCCTGTTACCATCCGCCTATACGCATAGTTCAGGACCCCCTACCCGAGATCCGCCGGTTTTGACACCGATAGTGGGTCCCAGCAGTCAGGGGGCGAATCTTTTTTTTTTGCCCGGACGCACTTTCTTGCGTGCGAAGATGTAGATGGTGGGTCCCAATAGTCAAGGGGGCGAATCGTTTTTTTTGCCCGGACACACTTCCTTGCGTGCAAAGATGTAGCTGGTGGGTCCCAGCAGTCAGGGGGGCGAAATGTTTTTTTGCCCGGACGCACTTCCTTGCGTGCAAAGATGTAGCTGGTGGGTCCCAGCAGTCAGGGGGGCAAATCGTTTTTTTTGCCCAGACACACTTCCTTGCGTGCGAAGATGTAGCTGGTGGGTCCCAGCAGTCAGAGGGGCGAATTGTTTTTTTGCCAGGACGCACTTCCTTGTGTGCGAACATGTAGCTGGTGGGTCCCAGCAATCAGGGGGAAAAGTTTTTTTTGCGAAATACAGTGGCCCGTCTGGTGGGTCCAAGCTGTCAGGTGGAGGAGTCGTTAGTTTCCACGTAATATGGAGGCACTTCCTTGCTGCGGCCGTGGACCCAGGTGTCAGCCTTTCCACGTACAGTCCACATCCGAGGGAAGTCCTTCCTAGACCACGTTGACCATGCCGCGTTGGGAGCACCACGGCAGTGGACGACGGCGAGGCCTAGGAAGGGGACGACGCGGAGCCGGGGAAGACGCGGCAATGGAAGCCCGCGCGGGGAGGAGTACGAGGGTTCACTCGTTCGGCTGTGGTGTGAGGCTGCCATCGTCGCAGGGCCTGGCCAGCGGTGGGAATAGTAGGGGACGGTGAGGCCTCCGCGGCAGCAGAGCCGACCACGGGAGGCAGGAGCATGCAGCACGACCGGCACTGCTTTGGGCGGCTGGAGAACGAAGACCAGAGGTTGAAGAAGCACTACGGCGGTTGGATGGACATCGTACGGTCACTAGAGCTAGAATCGTTCATATTGACTAAGTTGACAAAGCCCTCCGTCCCCGTCAACTTAGTTGGCCCACAAGTCATCCTCCCACTATGGTGGGTCCCAGCTAGCAGGGGGTATTCATTTTTTTTGTGCGTAATAAGGAGGCACTTCCTTGCGTGCGAAGATATAGCTGGTGGGTCCGACATGTCAGCGGGGGGAACATTTTTTTGCAAAATACAGAGGCCCTTCTGGTGGGTCCCAGCTGTCAGGTGGAGGAATCATTATTTTGTGTGTAATAAGGAGGCATTTCCTTGTGTGCGGCCGTGGACCCAGCTGTCAGCCTCTCCACGTACAATCCACGGCCGATGGATGTCGTTCGTTGACCACGTTGACCAGGCCGCGCCGAGAGCACCATGGCGGTGGACGATGGCGAGGCCTAGGAAGGGAACGACACGGAGCCGTGGAAGACTCGGCAATGGTTGCCCACGCGGTGGGGAGTATGAGGGTTTACTGGTCTGGCTGCCGTCGCCGGAAAATAATAGGAGGTGTGGGTGAGTAGAGGAATGGCCTGGCCAACAATGAAGTAGGGTGGGGCGATGCGGCCTGTGCGGCAGCACAGCCGGCCACGGGAGGCGGGAGCAGGCAGTCCCACCAGAGCTGGTTTGGGCGGTTGGAGCAAGAAGATCAGATATTGAAGAAGCAACACGGCCGTTATATTAACATCCAACGCTCACTGCTGCTAGAATCGTTTGTGGACTAAGTTGACAAAGCGAAAGTACACGTCAACCTAGTAGACCCACAAGTTAGCCTCCAAATCTGTCCCAAACAGCATACAACCCGAAATTTCTAGCCAGATTCAAATTAATTTTAAATCTAAATATACCTTAATTTAAATTCAATGAAATTTTACCCGCACAAAAACAATGAAATTTAAAATATCAAAACCCGAAAGAAAACAGTATTTTGGAACTAATTGCCTGTTTGCTGTAGTTTTTCATTTTACAGCCCATTTATTATTACTTATAACCCATTTCTTATTACTTATAACCCATTTCTTATTACTTATAGCCCATTTTCTGGAAAAAATGCATCCCTCCTCGTCTTGGAAGATTTCCGGCCCAGCAGGGCGTAGAAAAGCAAGTAGGCCTATGTTGGTTATTCTGCAAAAAACAAAATAGCTGGCTAGCCATTTTTCAGAAAGGAAAAAACAAAATGGGCTGGTCATGTGCTAAACATATGAAATAAAAGCCTGGGATAGATGGGCCACAGGTCCCGCACAACCCAGTTGATACCCTTCTCCGTCCCGAAAAAACAAAATTACTGCGCGCGCTGTTGGGTCCCTACTGTCATCCTCACCATGTACAATCATCTCCTTATTCCTCTCGGTTGTTAACCATGTTGACAACACTGGAGGGCAGCGCCGTGGCGAGCGAACCAAGGCGGAGGACGATGGTGAGGCCTCGGACGGGAACGAACAGGAGCCGGGGAAGATCACAGCCAGCCGTGGGAGGCGGGAGCAGGTGGTCCTGCCGGCGCTGGTTTAGCTTTGGCGGCTCGAGGAAGAAGAGACTGAAGAAACGCGACAGTCGTTGAATGTCAATCCAATGGTCAAGGTTGGCACAATCATTTGTTGACTAAGCGGACACCAAGTAGCATACATTTTTATATAGGAAGAAAATGGTGAGGAAAATGCGTTCGTCTGCCGTCGTCCTCATGGGGAACATTCGCCACATAAGTGGCTAGCACCCTTGGTTTTCAACCGAGAGGTCTTGGGTTCGAGTCCCAGGAACTCTCAATTTTGTCCTCCTTCCTTCGTCGCAAAAAAAGGGAAAGAAAATCAAAGACTTGGGAAGGCATACAGAACAAGCTAGTGTACCAGTAAAGAGACATTGCCGAGTTTTAGAAAAAAGAGAGACGTGCTCCTGTAGCTGGTTCGAATCCAAACCTAGACTATGACTATATATGGTGCTATGCTACTCTGCAAGTAATGAAACTGACATATCCAACGTTCGCTTCTCCTCTTCTCTACTTACTCTGCCTAGCATCAGAAGCTCTGGCCGCAGCAACCATGTCCGTTGGCTGCTCGTCCACCTGCTCTTCAGCAGGCGACAACCTGATATGCGCCAAGTCGCCACCCATACCATTGCCTGTGGGTCTCATCACACCCTCGCCGGCACGTGCACCGCAGCCGATTGCTCATCGCAACCCATTGCCGTTGGTGTGGTGCCACTGCTGCAAATCATGCAGAGTCATCCGTCGCATCTCAACCACAATCCTCAACCCTGGCCGAGTCTTCTACAAATACCCGAATCATGGGGTAATAATATGTTTAAGTGTTGTTCTGCTGCTTTTAGTTGCTGATTTTTTTAATAGTTTGGTTGATGATCTTCCAATTTGATTCATGCAAAAAAGGGAAGATTCGTGTGATTTGTATTTCTGGGAAGTTGCTGATGTGGGGGAATGCAACTATGTTGATTATTTGGTTAGCCGAGGAATCCCAATACCAGCGGGTTGGGGTGTTGGACAAGTAACTGAAGGAATGGCAGAAGAGGAAGATGCAGAGCAGAAGGTTAAAGATGCAGTTCCTCTGATCATGGCCAAGCAACAGCTGCTGAACGGCCTTGACAACAATGAGGAGATGAAAGAGCTTGTGAAGATAATGGGCAAAATCGATGTGCTCTGTAGGATGATTGTTTCTTTATTTTCAGTGTATGTAGCACACGTGATGTATTCAGTGGCTATGACATGAGCACTTTGCTGAAACTAGTAATGAATGAAACCTAGGTAGCAGGCTGGGCGTAGTGTTGTGAACTGATACGTCTCCAACGTATCTATAATTTTTGATTGCTCCATGCTATATTATCTACTGTTTTGGGCAATATTGGGCTTTATTGTCCACTTTTATATTATTTTTGGGACTAACCTACTAACCAGAGGCCCAGCCCAGATTTGCTGTTTTATGCCTATTTCAGTGTTTCGAGGAAAAGGAATATCAGACGGAGCCAAAACGGAACGAAATCAACTGGAGAAGTTATTTTTGGAAGGAAAGCAACCTGATAGACTTTGAGTGCACATCAGGGGAGTCCCGGGCTGCCCACGAGGGTGGGGGGCGCGCCCACCCCCCTGGGCGCGCCCCCTGCCTCGTGAGCACCCCGGAGGTCCACCGATGTACCCCTTGCACCCATATATACCTATGTACCCTAAAACTTCCAAATCAGAAGATAGATCGGGAGTTCCGCCGCCGCAAGCCTCTGTAGCCAGCAAAAACCTCTTGGGAGCCCATTCCGGCACCCTGCCGAAGGGGGATCCCATCTCCAGTAGCTATGTTTTTGATCTCTCTCTCTCTCTCTCTTGTGTTCCTCTATGGCACGATATTGATGTATCCCGAGCTTTGCTATTGTAGTTGGATCTTATGACATTTATCCCCCTCTACTCTCTTGTGATGAATTGAGTTTCCCCTTTGAAGTTATCTTATCGGATCGAGTCTTTATGAGAACAATTGATGTATGTCTTGCCGTGATTATCTGTGGTGACAATGGGATATCATGTGCCACTTGGTGTATGTTTTGGTGATCAACTTGCGGGTTTCGTGACATTGGGAACCTATGCATAGGGGTTGGCACACGTTCTTGACTCTCCGATAGAAACTTTGGGGCACTCTTTGAAGTACATTTATGTTGGTTGGATGAACTTGAGATTGTGTGATGCATATCGTATAATCATGCCCACGGATACTTGAGGTGACAATGGAGTATCTAGGTGACATTAGGGTTTTGGTTGATTTGTATCTTAAGGTGTTATTCTAGTATGAACTCTTTTATAGATTGATCGGAAAGAATAACTTTGAGGTGGTTTCGTACCCTACCATAATCTCTATGTTTGTTCTCCGCTATTAGTGGCTTTGGAGTGACTCTTTGTTGCATGTTGAGGGCTTGTTATATTATCTATCTATGTTATTATTGTTGAGAGAACTTACACTAGTGAAAGTATGAACCCTAGGCCTTGTTTCCTATCATTGCAATACCGTTTACGCTCACGTTTATCATTAGTTACCTTGCTGTTTTTATTATTTCAGATTACAAAAACCTATATCTACTATCTATTTTGCACTTGTGTCACCATCTCTTTGCCGAACTAGTGCACCTATACAATTTGCCATTGTATTGGGTGTGTTGGGGGCACAAGAGACTTTTTGTTATTTGGTTGCATGGTTGTTTGAGAGAGACCATCTTCATCCTATGCCTCCTACGGATTGATAAACCTTAGGTCATCCACTTGAGGGAAATTTGCTACTGTCCTACAAACCTGTGCACTTGCAGGCCCAACAACGTCTACAAGAAGAAGGTTGTGTAGTAGACATCAAGCTCTTTTCTGGCGCCGTTGCCGGGGAGGTTAGCGCTTGAAGGTATATCTTTAGATCTTGCAATCGAATATTTTTGTTTCTTGTTTTAGCACTAGTCTAGTTTATAAAAGAAAATTACAAAAAATAGAATTAAGTTTGTCTCAAACGCTTCACCTTTTTAATATCTTTCGTGAAAATGATGGGAAGGAAAATTTTGCTCAAGTGCTAGAAGAAGAATTACATAGAATGCTTGGCATGAAATATGTGAATGATGAGCATGATTGCAATGTTGTTAGTATGAATTCCTTGAATATCCATGATGCTAATGATATGCAAATCCACAAGCTTGGGGAAGGTATGTTTGATGAAGATGATATTTTTTGTCCCCCAAGCTTTGATGAGCAAATTTACTATGATGAAAGCATGCCTCCTATCTATGATGATTATTGTGATGATATGTATGCTATAAATAAGAAGTTTTCTTATGAGGAGAGTAGTAAATTTTCTATGCTAGTAGATCATGAAAAGAATGCTTTAGGTGCTGGTTATATTGTTGAATTTATTCATGATGCTACTGAAAATTATTATGAGGGAGGAACATATGCTTGTAGGAATTGCAATAATATCAAGTTTCCTCTCTATGTGCTTAAAATCTTGAAGCTATGCTTGTTTTACCTTCCTATGCTTGTCGATTATTGTTCACATAAGTTGTTTGATCACAAAATCCCTATGCATAGGAAGTGGGTTAGACTTAAAAGTGCTAGTCATATGCTTCATGATGCTCCTGTTATGTTTCAATTCTTATCTTTTATGTGAGCATCATTGTCATCATCATGCCTAGCTAGAAAGGCATTAAAGAAAAGCGCTTGTTGGGAGACAACCCAATACTTATCCTTACTGTTTTTGTGTGTTCACATGATTATGCTACTTTAGTAATCATGTTTTATAGCTTTTGTTTCAATAAAGTGCCAAGTAAGACCTTTAGGATAGCTTACGGTGATAGTTGTGTTGATCCTGCTTCAGAAACTTTTGCAGCCAGTAATTTAGTTTTGTTAATTCACAGAAACGTGCTCTTGATCTGATTCTTTTTGCTCTGGATTGTACACGAATTACTTAGGACTTCCTAATTTGGTAGGATTTTTGGAGTTCCATAAGTATACGTTTGATACAGATTACTACAGACTGTTCTGTTTTTGACAGATTCTGTTTTCTATGTGTTGTTTGCTTATTTTGATGAATCTATGAGTAGTATCGGAGGGTATGAACCATAGATAATTTGAAGTACAGTAGATATTACACCAATATGAATTTATAATGACTTCATTACAGTACCTAAGTGGTTGTTTTATTTTCTTATACTAACGGAGCTTACGAGTTTTCTGTTAAGTTTTGTGTTTGAAGTTTTCAAGTTTTGGGTAAAGATTTGATGGACTACGGAATAAGGAGTGGCAAGAGCCTAAGATTGGGGATGCCTAAGGCACCCCAATGTAATATCCAAGGACAACCAAGAGCCTAAGCTTGGGGATGCCCCGGAAGGCATCCCCTCTTTCGTCTTCGTCCATCGGTAACTTTACTTGGAGCTATATTTTTATTCACCACATGATATGTGTTTTGCTTGGGGCGTCATTTTATTTTGTTAGTTTTTGCTTGCTGCTAGTTATAATAATGTTTTGCATCTTAAGTTTCAATAAGAAGTCAAGGATAGCCTTTGCCATGCTTATTTTGCTAGTATACATGTTGCTGTTTGGAAACAGAAAGTTTACCGCTGTTGCAAAAAATCCCTAGAAAAGTCAGAGAGCGGTATAATGTTGAATCTTTTTGAATATTGAGATCTGATAAATTTATTACAGTGGGAATTTTAGTTAATAATTTTTGGAGTCAGGGAAGTATTGATACTCTTGCATTCTTTACAGACTGTACTGTTTTGGCAGATTGCTGTTATGGTTGCATTGTTTGCATATGTTTGCTTGATTAATGATTCTATTTGAGGATAGGAGTATTAAATATGCAGAGGCATTTAGTATGCGATGTTTAATAATTATTTAAGTGATTTGTTATAGTAGAAAATGATAAGGTTTTGCATTGGTTTATACTAACCTATCTCACGAGTTCTTGTTGAGTTTGTTGTGAATGAAGCTTTTGATAAAAAGAGAAACCATGATATGAGAGGAATTAAGGAGACACAAAAGATCAAGCTTGGGGATGCCCAAGGCACCCCAAGATAATATTTCAAGAACTCTCAAGCATCTAAGCTTGGGGATGCCCCGATAGGCATCCCACCTTTCTTCTTCAACAACTATCGGTTAGTATCGGTTGAGCCTAAGTTTTTGCTTCTTCACATGAGTTGTGCTATCCTTGCAATATAGTTTTCTTTAGCTTTGCTTGCTGTTTGAATAAAGTATCAAGATTTGAAATTCTTAAATGGGAGAGTCTTCATATAGTTGCATAATTATTTAGCTACTCATTGATCTTCACTTATATCTTTCGGAGTAGTTTTTGTTATTGCTCTAGTACTTCACTTATATCTTTTAGAGCACGGTGGTGGATTTGTTTTAAAGAAACTATTGATCTCTCATGCTTCACTTAGATTATTTTGAGAGTCATTAATAGCATGGTAATTTGCTTAATGTTAATATACTTGGTGTTCAAGATATGTGAAACTTTCTTTTGAGTGTGTTGAATACTAAGATAAGTTTGATGCTTGATAATTGTTTTGAGATATGGAGGTGATAATATCAAAGTCGTGCTAGTTGGGTGATTATGAATTTGAGAAATACTTGTGTTGAAGTTTGCAAGTCCCATAGCATGCACGTATGGTTAAAGTTGTGTAACAAATTTGAAACATGAAGTGTACCTGGCTTGTGCATCCTTATGAGTGGCGGTCGGGGACAAGCGATGGTCTTTTCCTACCAATCTATACCCCTAGGAGCATGCGCGTAGTACTTGATTTTTGTTGGCTTCTAAATTTTTGCAATAAGTATATGAGTTCTTTTGACTAATGTTGAGTCCATGGATTATACGCACTCTCACCTTTCCGCCTTTGCTAGCCTCTTCGGTACCGTGCATTGCCCTTTCTCACCTTGAGAGTTGGTGCAAACTTCGCCGGTGCATCCAAACCCCGTGATACGATATGCTCTATCACACATAAACCTCCTTATATCTTCCTCAAAACAGCCACCATACCTACCTATCATGGCATTTCCATAGCCATCCCGAGATATATTGCCATGCAACTTCCACCACCATCATCATGACATACATTACTTTTGTCATATTGGATTTGCATGATCATGTAGTTGACATCGTATTTGTGGCAAAGCCACCATGCATTATTTTTCATACATGTCACTCTTGATTCATTGCACCATCCCGGTACACCGCCGGAGGCATTCATATAGAGTCATATCTTGTTCTAATTTCGAGTTGTAATCCTTATGTTGTAATCAATAGAAGTGTGATGATCATCATTATTAGAGCATTGCCCCAAAAAAGACAAAGGCCAAAAAAAGAAAGGCCCCAAAAAAGGGCAATGATACTATCTCTTTTTCCACACTTGTGCTTCAAAGTAGCACCTTGTTCTTCATGTAGTGAGTCTCATATATTGTGCTTCAAAGTAGCACCTTGTTCTTCATGTAGTGAGTCTCATAAGTTGTCTTTTTTATACTAGTGGGAATTTTTCATTATAGAACTTGGCTTGTATATTCCTACGGTGGGCTTCCTCAAATGCCCTAGGTCTTCATGAGCAAGCGAGTTGGATGCACACCCACTAGTTTTCTTCTCGTTGAGCATTCATAGCTCTAGTGCATCCGTTGCATGGCAATCCCTACTCCTCATGTTGACATCAATTAATGGGCATCTCCATAGCCCGTTGATTAGCCTCGTCAACATGAGACTTTCTCCCTTTTTGTCTTCTCCACACAATCCCCATCATCATATTCTATTCCACCCATAGTGCTATATCCATGGCTCACGCTCATGTATTGCCTGAAGGTTGAAAAAGTTTGAGATTATTTAAGTATGAAATAATTGCTTGGCTTTTCATCGAGGGTATAGAAGTTGGGAACATATTTGTGTGATGAAAATGAAGAATAGCCTAACTATATGATTTTGTACGGATGAACTTTCTTTTGCCATGTTATTTTGAGAAGACATGATTGCTTTGATTAGTATGCTTGAAGTATTATTATCTTTGTGTCAATATGAACTTTTCTCTTGAATCTTTCGGATCTGCATATTCATATCACAATTAAGAAGATTTACATTGAAATTATGCCAAAGTATCACTCCACATCAAAAATTCTTTTTTATCATTTACCTACTCGAGGACGAGCAGGAGTTAAGGTTAGGGATGCTTGATACGTCTCCAACGTATCTATAATTTTTGATTGCTCCATGCTATATTATCTACTGTTTTGGGCAATATTGGGCTTTATTATCCACTTTTATATTATTTTTGGGACTAACCTATTAACCGGACGCCCAGCCCAAATTTGTTGTTTTATGCCTATTTCAGTGTTTCGAGGAAAAGGAATATCATACGGAGTCAAAACGGAACGAAATCAACTGGAGAAGTTAATTTTGGAAGGAAAGCAACCTGATAGACTTGGAGTGCACGTCAGGGGAGTCCCGGGCTGCCCACGAGGGTGGGGGGCGCGCCCCCCCCTTGGGCGCTCCCCCTGCCTCGTGAGCACCCCGGAAGTCCACCGACATACCCCTTGCACCCATATATACCTACGTACCCTAAAACTTCCAGAACAGAAGATAGATCAGGAGTTCCGCTGCCGCAAGCCTCTGTAGCCACCAAAAACGTCTCGGGAGCCCGTTCCGGCACCCTGTCGGAGGGGGATCCCATCACCGGTGGCCATCTTCATCATCCCGGCGCTATCCTTGACGAGGAGGGAGTAGTTCACCCTTGGGGTTGAGCGTATGTACCAGTAGCTATGTGTTTAATGTCTCTCTCTCGTGTTCCTCTATGGCACGATCTTGATGTATCCCGAGCTTTGCTATTGTAGTTGGATCTTATGATGTTTCTCCCCCTCTACTCTCTTGTGATGAATTGAGTTTCCCCTTTGAAGTTATCTTATCAGATTGAGTCTTTATGAGAACACTTGATGTATGTCTTGCCGTGATTATCTATGGTGACAATGGGATATCATGTGCCACTTGATGTATGTTTTGGTGATCAACTTGCGGGTTTCGTGACATTGGGAACCTATGCATAGGGGTTGGCACACGTTCTTGACTCTCCGATAGAAACTTTGGGGCACTCTTTGAAGTACTTTTATGTTGGTTGGATGAATCTGAGATTGTGTGATGCATATCGTATAATCATGCCCACGGATACTTGAGGTGACAATGGAGTATCTAGGTGACATTAGGGTTTTGGTTGATTTGTATCTTAAGGTGTTATTCTAGTATGAACTCTTTTATAGATTGATCCGAAAGAATAACTTTGAGGTGGTTTCGTACCCTATCATAATCTCTAGTTTGTTCTCCGCTATTAGTGGCTTTGGAGTGACTCTTTGTTGCATGTTGAGGGCTTGTTATATTATCTATCTATGTTATTATTGTTGAGAGAACTTACACTAGTGAAAGTATGAACCCTAGGCCTTGTTTCCTATCATTGCAATACCATTTATGCTCACCTTTATCATTAGTTACCTTGCTGTTTGTATTATTTCAGATTACAAAAACCTATATCTACTATCTATTTTGCACTTGTATCACCATCTCTTCGCCGAACTAGTGCACCTATACAATTTGCCATTGTATTGGGTGTGTTGGGGACACAAGAGACTTTTTGTTATTTGGTTGCAGGGTTGTTTGAGAGAGACCATCTTCATCCTACGCCTCCTACGGATTGATAAACCTTAAGTCATCCACTTGAGGGAAATTTTCTACTGTCCTACAAACCTGTGCACTTGCAGGCCCAACAACGTCTACAAGAAGAAGGTTGTGTAGTAGACATCATGAACATCTAATGATTTCTATTAACAGAAATCAGGGGGTATCCCCTTTTGATCATAAATAAATAAATAGCAGAGGCCCTGTCGAGTCAGGTTTGTTCTCATTCGAAGACGTCGAGCAAATTGCAGTCCAATAGCAAACTATGTCATCAAATTCAAGTTTCACAGCCAAATATGAGTACAACTAAACAACAATGTCATCATGTTTTAGTTGTCAGACAATGACCAAACACAAATCAGCATACATAACAAGTGATGTTCTCATAGCAAAATACTAAACAACATGTTCATCATGTTTCAGTTGTCATAGCAAACACAATTTCACATAGTAGATAAAAAACGTCTTCTGACAGGCAAATACTACACAAGCAATGTAATCATCATCCGCAGCAGCAGTGTCAACATCTTCGCCATGTGTATCAGTTTTAATCGTAATTCCCCATGGTGTCATCTTCTTCTTCGTCCTCAACGTCCTCGAACGTTGGCTTCTTCTGGATGAACTCTTGTATCTCCACAGCACGACATGCAATCTTTTCGCCGGCGTCATTGACTTGATGGTTCTCCAAGATATTTGGAACATCTGTGTTATCTTGTACATCAGGAGCAGTGTAAGCATCATCTTGTTGTGCAACTTCATTAAACAAATTCCTCTGGTCAAACCTTTGCAATACTCTCCAGTCATCGCTACGTGCAAATGTGTCTTCCAAGAAAAATATCTGTGTTGCTTGATTTGCCAAAATAAAAAGGCTCGTTGGTCTCCTATGCCACCTTGACATTGATGGATTTGAAATAATCATCAGCTCTGGGTTTTGCGATCCTGGAAAACAGGTTATACCAATGACAGCACAACAGAACCACACACCGATGATCCTCGAAACTAGAGATATACTGCAACTGAACAATGTTTGTTATGTTAGCATACATTTCAGTTATCTCTTTGTCATACGTATCCGTGCTCATGATGGCACTGTTTTGTGTCTTCCTGCCTTCGTCTCGTTCAAGGGTGTTGTAGTGCACATCTCCAACAACGCAAGATTCATAATGTCTTACCCGAGTATCAGGACCCATTGCTAGTGAGTAAAGGGCATCATCAATTGCCTGCCCATCCTCCCGCATATTCTTAACCTATGGTTAGAAAATAGACAAGATGATCATCTTATGGACTCAATATATTAAAAAAACTGACAGTGCAATTCAAAAGCTTACATGGTTCTTGAACCATTTCGCAAATCCTGCCATAACCAGTTTGTCAATGTTTCTTGGATTTTGCGGCAGTAATTCCTTTTTGTAGATGCTGCACAACATCGTGATCACGTCAAACATCTAAATATATAAGAATGTGCTGCAAGTTTAGTAGATTATGATGTATAAGCTGCAGTACTGCAATTACTTGATATAAGGTAGTATCTCAGGACAGTTATTCAACACATACGAAACCATTTTTTCCAAATCTTTAGGTTTTTCCTCTTGTCGACTCTTCCCTGTAACTCGAATAGAATAATCGAAAACATTGAGCCCGGGATTGTCTTCACCCACCTCTTTGCTAAGCTGATCAGCTGTTTCAATGTATTTGAGCAGAATGTCAACGCTTCTGTAGCGATGTAGGCCTCTGCAATGGAACCCTCGGGTCTAGCTCTGTTCCTAACATAGCCCTTGAAAGTGCCTTGCTGCCTTTCAATAGGGTACATCCAACCATACTGTACTGGACCTCTAAGTAGTGCCTCATCAGGTAGATGAACAGCCAAATACACCATCACATCAAAGAAGGTTGGAGGATATATCTTCTCAAGGTCGCCTAGAATAGTTGGTATCTTGTCTCTAAGACGCTCCAAAGCATCTATCCTAATATTTCTACTGCAGAGTTCCCTGAAGAATTGTCCCAACTCTGCAACTGCTCTGTATAAGTCAGGGCGGCCCAATCCTCTAAGGATAACAGGTAAAACCCTTTGAAGTAGGACGTGGCAATCATGAGTTTTCAACCCTTGTACCTTGTTTCCATCTGCACTGACTCTCCTTTCAGGTTGGAAGCAAATCCATGTGGGAATCTCACACATGACAGGACCTCGCAGAATTTTTTTCTTTTTACCTTGTCCAAGACGTACACAGCTGGTGCCATATCCCGTGGTTTACCTTCATCTTGCACCTGAAAATCCTTTCTGATACCCAGGTATGTCAAATCAATCCTAGATTTTAAGGTATCTTTCGTCTTGCCTTCAATATTAAGTGTGCCGATAATGCTGTCACATATATTTTTCTCGATGTGCATCACATCAAGATTATGCCGCGGATCCAAATCTTTCCAATACTCCAAGTCCCACAAAGTGGACCTGCGGGTAAACAATAATCTCTCTTCTACCCTTCCACACTTCCTTTTCCCGCTACCATTACCAGGATGGTTTCCTGGTGTAATATGCCTGACCTTCTCTAATTCCACTTGCAACTCATCGGCGGTGATCCTCTTTGGTGCATCATGGTTTTCATGCTTTGCATTGAACACATGTCTTCGGTATTTTCTAGGATGCGGCTTGTCCTTGGCAAGGAAACGGCAGTATCCAATGTAACAGATCTTGCTAAGTATTGCGTATGACAGTGGATTCCTGTCACAGCGAACACATGCATTGTAACCATGTGTCCTTCGCCCTGACATAGTTCCCAAAGCCGGATAATCATGGATGCACCAAATTATAACAGTACGCAGAAAGAAATCAGCTGGTGGGCTGCTATATAGGTCTCGAGTGAGAACACCCCTCCATAGCTGTTGAAGTTCCTCCACAAGAGGCTCCATGAACAAATCAAAATCCTTTCCAAGACTTTTTGGACCTGGGATGAGCAAGGCCATCATGTAGTTTGATTCTTTGGTGCAGACATTTGGAGGCATGTTGTAAGGGATAACAAGCACTGGCCACATGCTATATGTGGCGCTCTGGTGGCCAAATGGGTTAAATCCATCTGAAGCTAAGCCAAGTCTAATGTTTCTTGGGTCAGCAGCAAACTTTTTGTGTTTATCATTGAAGCTTTTCCACTCACTACCATGAGATGGATGGCTCATTACATTCTGATCTCTGTACTCCTGGTTCCTAGAATGCCACAGTACATCCTCTCTTGTTTCAGCATCATGAAACAACCTCTGCAATCTTGGTGTAATTGGAAAGTGTCTCAGAACATTATGAGGAATCCTCTGCATAGCATCGCCATCTTTCCATCTTGATGATTTGCATTTCGGGCATTCACTTAAGTTGGCATAATCCTTCCAGAACAGAACACAATTATTCTTACAAACATGGATCATATCATATCCAATTCCAACTGCACGAAGGAAATTGTTCATTTTACTATAGGTGTGTGGCAGCTCAGACGCATCTGGGGAAGATTTGCGGAAAGCAGCCAACATCGCATCGAATGATTTGTTGGTCATCCACTCAGATGTCTTCACCTAAAGAAAGGTGACCATAGCTGAGAATACTGACAGCTTATTTCCTGGGGTGACAACCACGTTGCATTGTTCCAACATGCGGGCCCACCATTTTTCTTCTGCAGGTGAAAGTTCACGGAATGCACGAGCATTTCGTAGCATTGTTTCAATGTTGGTCAAACTCACTGGCTCCGCCACCACCACCTCCTCCTCCTCTTCCACCTGAGCATCAGGCAAATCAAGATGGTGATCTGCTGCTTCCACGTAGTCAATAACATTGATGTTCACAGCTTCACCATGATGAACCCACCTAGTATATGTGGCCGACATCCCATACAAGTGTAGATGATTTTGCACAGTTGACTGGGGTCTTGTAACTGAATTCATACAACTGCTACATGGGCAGAGCACATCTGATTTCGGACCACCGTACTCAGCTCTGATAAAGTTCATGAAGTTTTCAACCCCCTCGACATATGCAGCGGAGAACCTTGGAGCAGAAGTTATCCAAGTCCTGTCCATCTGTTAGACATACAAATTAGTTCTTCTACTAGATATTACAGGAAAAACATATATGCTTTTTTATGAAGTCCAGAAAAAAAATACCTAGGTCGATGTTTAAAGCTATGGCAAGATATTTGGACGAGCAGATCTAAGTAATGAAATATATGTAAAGCTAATTCAGCAAACAGATTTGAGTGCTAAACTATGGCAGGTTGTTTCAGCAGTCAATGAGGCCAAGCACACCTATCGAAGGCCATTGCAGCATCAAAGATTGAGTATAAAACGGTGTAGAGCCATTTCACCTAACAGATTGGCTACTAGACCATGGCAATCTACATCACAATAAATATATGGCAGGATATTTTAGCAACTAATCGGCCTTGGCATGCCATCTCAGCTAAGCAGATTGAGTGCAGAACAGGGCAAGGAAGCTTCTTAAGCAGAGCATATTGACAGTAAACTACTTCGGCAAACAGTGAGATTAACAACGTATATCAGCTAACATTTAGTGCTACACCGACATGAACGGGGCCTCAGTCTAGAATGCGCGTACCGTGGGAGAAGCTGACCGATGTGTGTCTCCACACAAACATCGCCAGCGGTGGCGGCGCTGACCGCCGTGTGCCTCAACAAGAACGTAGCCAGAGGTGGCGGCGCGGCTAGAGGATGGCAGTCTATGAGAGTGTACTATGGGAGCGAGAGGATCGTCGTGCGTCCCCTCGACGAACCGCGGCGCCGGCGTATCGGCGCGGCGGGGAGGGCGGCTTTTGCGGAGCGAATGGAGTGG
>NC_041393.1:260776097-260819311 GCF_002162155.2 Triticum dicoccoides
GATGGGCGGGGGGAGTTTGGCGCATGGTCGGTTTCTCCAAGTGTAGTCCCACGTGTCAGTGAAGAGGCAAGCCGAAGCGCGTTCCATTTGCGTGAGCCGTGTGCAGGACCGAACATGTGTGGGGTGCAATGCGACCGCGACAGGAGTGCTGTGAGTGTACCACCGTTTTTCCTTTTAAACTAGGTGCTTTGCCCCCTCAATTTTTTTTTTGTTGCTTCGGGCGATCCATCGATACTACTAGTACTAATCAGGTAATCCCGACTAAAATGGCGCAGCCGGGTCTTTTCCCACGAGATATGCTAGGAGGTTGGCTTAGTTGGGTTTTTTAGGACGAGTAATGCTACACCTACGTAATCCAGTTACGTAATTAACGTAATGTGAAACGTGTGAGCTGTTGATTGTAGATTGGGGGGAGGGAGGGGCCCACCACCATGAAAATTAGGGGAGGGGAGAGAGAGGCAATTTACGTTAACACTTTCGCAGGTTCCGGTAGATGTAGAAAGATGTGAAATGCGTGAATGTGTAGTGGACGTACTATTGGAGTGCCTAAGATAAATTGTGTATGTATAGACCCTATGTGTTTATTTTACTTCGCATGTTAGATTTGTCTCGGTTCAATAAAAAGCAGAGTTAGTGATGATGGTGTGCCTGTCATCCTGCAATATAGGTCGTCCGATCTATACCTAACGGATAGGAAGGAAACTTTGACAATTTACCCGCACTCCTCTCCACATTTGCAGATAAGGCTTTCCCTCGTTCATCCTTTTCTCCCACAAGATCTTGATCTTCCGTGCAACGCACGGGGATCTTGCTAGTACTCCTACAATATGTATATTATTGTGAAAGTTCATATACACTGGCCGAGATTAATGCAAACACGGCAGATTTTCATTACATTTCAAACTTTTATAGGACAGAAAAATAAAAGAAACCTGACCCTAAACCTATTCTACGGCGGCGACCGACGTCCTCCATCTGCGATCTCTATGTACGGGGGCGGGGTTCAAGACCCGTGAAGTGAAGGTGCAGTCTCTGGCAAGGAAGAGTAGAACACGGGATACAGACCGGCCAGTTGGCACACCATGCCCTCCTGCCTCCCATGCCCTACTCATCCTTGGAGGAGTCCCCGACCTCGGCGGTGCCGGACGTTGGATGGCGGCAAGTAGGACGCGTGGCTGACGGTGCTCCCATCGTCGGCCGCCAGTGTGGCCACTGCTTGTGCGATTGCGTCCGCGTACGGCTACGCCGCTATTGCGTCGCTAGAGGTGACTTGAGCGAGGGCGGCCACCTCGAGCTTCATCCCCAAAGGCAAGCTCTCCCGCAGAGCGTTCGCACTTGCGGTCATGGCGAATGTGGTGCCAGGTAGGAGGACGATGCGCTATGGTGTGGAGGTTAGCTGGCGTTGCCGCTTTAAGTAGCGCATTCCGGTGAGGCCAAGCGTCCGGGGGCGTCATTAAGTAACTGGAGTTGGTTCCTCGGGCACCGAGCCTCTTAATGACGAAATACGAACAAACGACATGAATGCGGGCAGCTGGCGCCGGCTGGGAATGCACCATGCGACGGCGCGAGGGACGAGGGTTTTGGTGTGCCAGGGTAGTCAGCTGCGGTCGTGGCAACGTTGGAGATGCCCTTTGCTCACATGCGATCCCCGCATGTCATTGAAAAAGCAAGACGACCCAACATGGTCTCAGGTCCAGAGGATGCAGTTGGCCGCGCTACACCACTCCACGGACGCGTCGCGGCGCCCCGTGCATCCTCGACGAGCCGGGTGTTGGGGTGTGTTTGGATTGTGGCCAAAGTGCACCTTACCAAAATTTGGTCATGACCCAAAGATTGGTCTTTGTTTGGATGGTTGCCATTTTTCTGGCATGCCAATGAACTATAGCCAACTCTAGTTCATTTTTCTTGCCAATGACGGCCAAATCATGGTCAACCAATATGTCAACCAAAATTTTGGTTATGACCCAAAGATTGGTCTTTGTTTGGATGGTTGCCATTTTTTTGGCACGCCAATGAACTCTAGCCAACTCTAGTTCATTTTTCTTACCAATGTCGGCCAAATTATGGGCAACCAATACCTCAACCAAAATTTTGGCTACCCAATGCTTTGATGGGGTAACCTTGGGCACAAACCAAACATACTGTTGGTCGTGCCACATCACTAACGCCACCCTCGGCACACTGAAACCGACCGTGTCTAGGGACGATATGAGTGTGTCGCTCACCGCGGTCGCCGCGTCCAGAGGCGGTGCTGGAGCTGCGCCCCGTTGTTGGCCCCAACAACCCACATGAACGATTGTCTGTGGCAAGGAGGTCGTGGGCCAGCTCCTCCATTTGACTAGTCTATGATACTTCGTCCCGACGGGTGTGCCCCACATGTCGGTTTCCCTGTTTTCCCGGCCATATTCGAGCATCAGTGCTCCGCATTGCGCATTAGGCCTTTCACTATGTAGGCCAAGCGAGACAACTTATTGTTTATTTGAGCCGTTCAAGTATAATCATGTGGCGTTTGCTTATTTCTCATTCCTCTCCAACCCTCTACTCCATCGATCATGTCGCCCTCCAGTCGAGTCCATCGTCCCGCATGCCTCATTTGAACACTCCGCCGAGTATCATTCGCATGTACCCACCCTAGTCCTCTTTCAATAGATCTCCATACCCCGAGATGAAATCGAGAGGGAACGAGTGGGGGCACGTGATACCTAAGGCGGATTCAAAATTTTGAACCAGTGATCATAGCATCCGCAAATCATATATAAAGGGTATTCAATGTTTGTTTTGTTTTTGAACATACAATATACTCCCTCCTATCCTTTCTAGTTTACATATAAGTTTTATGTGTAGTCAAAGTATCTCTACTTTGATCAAAAAGGTATCAACATTCAACAACGCCCAATCAATATTGTTAGATTCGTACATACTCCTAGATTTGTACTCGAGAGGGTTCCCAATTTGTTTTCAACCATGTGAATGTGCTTGTTCTCGCGCATGCTCTTCCTACTAGGATTTCGCCACATATAGCCAGTCCAATAGTAACCTTTTTAAGCTCCCTGTCCAATAGTACACGTCGAGTACTGACAACATCTGTACTCCCTCCTTCCATTTATATAGGGCCTATGTGGAGGAGAGAGATGTGAAAAGTAAGGGGAGTGAGCTCTCATGCAAGAGCCTTAGCTATATATGCATTCCTAGTTAAATACTAGTACAATAAATATGAAGAAAGAGATAGAGAGGAGATGGAAAAAAGTACTAATACAATAGCCAACCTTATATATATTTTTGCGGGAAATAGCCAACCTTATAGCCCACACTATTGTATGAGTGCATATAATATATGATGGCTATAGATGACATGGCAGTCCCTCATAGCCATCGACTGGCTATATTATTAACCATGCTCTAATGCGTTTTTAAAACCGCATTTGACTATTGACAAGATTAATAGTACATGAGATGTATAATGTGAAAATTATATCATTGGAAACTCCTTTCACATATGAATTTGACCGTATGCTTTGTGTAAGTTGCATGTCATATATTATTACTCTAACATTTGGTCAAAGTTAGCCTCGAAAAACACATTAGGCCCTGTATAGTAAATGGAAGGAGGGAGTAGTAGTGGAAGTGGATCCTCTGACGTAGGTATCCCTGCCTTACCCTCCCTTTCGGTCACTTACTGGCGGACCCCATGCTTGCTAGGCCCGGCATGTCAGTTACTCAATGGGTTCGGCCATGTCAGGGGATCCTCATCCGTAGTATACTCCCTCTGTTTTTATTTACTCCGCATAAAACGGAGGGAGTGGTAGTATAATAAATGACACGGGCGGGGGAGGGGGAGGGACATTGGTTTGCTCTCAACTGCGATCCCACAAGCGAGCGAAAACGCAAGACGAAGCGCGTTCCATTCGGTGAGCGACGTGGAGGGTCCAGCGTGCCGGGCTGCAACGCGAACGCGACAAGAGTGATGTACAGTCAAAACCGATTGACCGGTTGTCACCGGAACCACTATTCACACCAGAACCTTCACTGCTCGGCCTACGCCAGCCACTGCCCTAAAGCCACACCTAATCTCCAGCCCATTCCCCCACCTTTCGATCCCCTAGCCCGCATCAAGCGTCCCCTAGTTCACTGGAATGCCATGGTGCGCCGCAAGATCACTTACTACAAGATGTTGATGCCAGAGCGCCGCGCAGAAATCGTGGCGGCGGTCGGTGCCACAGACCTCCATTCCCAAGCTCGCTTTGCAGCGGGCCAATCCCCGAGTTCTCTGGATCCAAGCTACGAGGAGGAGGAATCCGATCCAATGTTCATGGCGGAGGTCGCGGCGCAGAAGGCCCGTGATGGGTATGAGACGATTGACGTCGACTTTGTGCCAGCGTTCGAGTCCCCCATGGTGCAGGTGGACTAGCGGTTCAACATGGCGATACTAAAGGAGGACTGGGAGGCATAGGCTCAACTCGACGCGGAGCACGCGCATGCCGCTGCCATCGAGGCTCTCCTGCAGGTGGAACCGGATGTCGTGGATGTGAACCGGGCGGCGGAGGCTCAACTTGAGGCGGAGCGCGCGGATGCCGCTGCCATCGAGGCCCTCTTGCAGGCGGAACCGGACGTCCTGGACTTGAACCGGGTGACAGAGGCTCGACTCGACACAGAGCGCGCGGATGCCGCTCTCATCGATGCCCTCCTGCAGGCGGAACCGGACGTCCTGGACTTGAACCGGGCGGCGGAGGCTCGACTCGATGCAGAGCGCGCGGATGCCGCTGCCATCGAGGCCCTCCTGCAGGCGAAACCGGACGTCCTCGACTTGAACCGGGCTGTGCTCTCGTCCATGCAGAGCGCCCACACGCTCCGCTTGAACGAGTAGCTGGAGGCCAAGGACAACCACGGTGCGGAGATACACATCGGCAGCTACGGCTGGTTCGCACCGATAGCCAAAGACGACAAGGCTGTCTCTTTCCGCGAGCAGTGATAGTTTTTCTTTATGTTGTTGTTTTTATGGATCTTTTGCTGTGTAAAAACATATATTTGTTATGCAAGTCGCCTGACTTGGGTCAGTCTACCATTTCAGGCGGTTGGATGAATATCCTATGTCTCCTAACCCTTCTTTCCTTCTTCCTCACCTCTTCCTCTTCCCCAAGAGACCACCCCACGGGCCGTACGGATACTCCCCAACATGCGGTTGGATAAACATACTCTATGAACGAAAATTATGTATCAGCGATAGGATGGCTGAGTTTGGTTTGTTCACATGCGACAACACGTGTCAGTGAGGGTGTGTTCCCTTGGTTGGGTTTGCGGCGTGCAGGAGCGGCTGTGTGAGGGTGCGGTGCGACCGTGGCATGCAGGAGCGACCGTGTGAGGGTGTGGTGCGACCACGACAGCCGTGCGCAAGTGTACCTCCTTCTCATTTTGAAAACTTTATGCAAGCTTGGCAAAAATGTGTGGCGGAGTTTGGCAATGCAAGGCCTAGACCCAAACAGGATAAGTACGTACGTACTAGGAGTACTAGTGTTAAAAAAGAAAGGCGGGGTTTTCCTTCGCGGGATTTAATCGATACAAATCCTTGTTTCACGTGTCAATTAATGCGTATTTTTTCTCCAAAGACCAAAGAGCTAACCATCTCACTCCTCATCGCTTGATTAATGCAGCGCCATGCAAACCAACCTTCTCACTTCCGCATGCATGCAGGGGATATTAATGTCCTTGGTTGCTAGTACGAGGCAAACCCCATCAATTTTGCCTCGATTAGTGTTAGTGGCCTTTTGCAAATTGTAATTTTGATATACTAGCCTTGTGTACAAAAAAGTAGAGGTAGTAACTATATTTGACTTCCTTCCCCATTGCGGTGACGTTGACAATATCTTTTTTTTGTGGTTTGGCGAAGTGTGTTCGACGGAGAACACCATTGAGGGAGATGACGGTAAGTTGTTCGCAAGTGCCGCCTGCAAGCCGAGACAACCGCCTTATTTGCATCCAGGAAGTCCGTTGAACCAAAGGACTCGTACTACTAGGAGTACTAGTGCGGTGAGATGGTTTCTCGAAGAAGACGATGGAGAAGCGGAGTCAGTGAAGAGTGGAATGATGGTTGCTTCGTCCATGCTTTTGTGATTTGACGCCTCACTGCTTTGTGATTTGTCATAGAAGGGACAGGGGAGTAGACTCTATGCTCTATACTATACTACATACGTCCAAGCATGGGGCAACACCGTCCACAATGGTTCCCACGATGCCAAAAGCTATTTTCACATTTGGCTACACATTGTGGATGCCCTTAGCCGTACCACTTGGTTTTGCTCCTGTGTGCTATCTATACAAATCTCAATTATATTGATCTAAAAAATTATAGGAGGTGATTTTGCCACGCGGATGGCCGGGGAGGTTTCTTATTTTCAGAGGACGTTGTCCTGGCGGTTTGCTAACATGCGGTCCCACATGTCAGTGCTTTACCAAGCCAATCCGCGTCCCACATGAGGCAGAACAATGGCAGAAGCAACACGTGGTTATGTTGAAGAAGATGAGGGAGAAGCGGATTCAACAACGAGTGGAATGATGGTTGCTTTGTCCCTCCAACTTCTTTTTTTAGCATTATTACTTCGTCCTTCCAACTTAATTGCGGGAAAGGTGCAGCTTTGTGATTTGACACCTCATTGCTCATTACTACACCGGCGCCATGACTGGGGTGCTTCACCCCGGCTGCTCTGCACTGTATTCCGGTATGGCACGTGGACCCGGTAGCTTGATGTCCCATGTGTCGGTGAAAGGGACTAGAAGATTTATGAAAGCGAGCACTCCACTCTTATGACAGAGGAGTAGACGACAGGATGGCCCAGTGAACTGTCACTTGTACTGTATAGTACTATAGTTTTGCTGTTTCACATGATCCATCGATACAAACCCGATTCAACAGGAAAGGGTGGGATTTTTCCCGCGCGGTAGATGATACTGGCCATACATTTCAAAGGCAATTTTAATGTATGCGAACTGAATAATTATAAGTAACAATATGATATCTAGTAAAACTAAAAACACATATGATTTATTGTGTTAGAGTGTAGTAGTAGTGCTGTATTGCATAGTTGTTAGATGTAACCTGCGAGAACGTGTAGAGATGTAGTTTTGGAGTGCCTACAGAGAGAAAAGCGTAATACGGTCACCGAACTTCAGAATAAGCTGATTACGGTCACTATATACGTTTTGCGGTGATTATACGGTCACTTGCTCACGGTTTAGCATTGGATTGCACTCTGTTGACCGGCCAAATAGTCTGCATGGCGCCATGTTGACTAGTTAAATTGACCACGTTCCTTGTGGGTCCCACCTATCAGTTCGCATAGGGAAAAGTTCAGATAAACACAAATTTACGCAGGCGCGACAAGACTCCAACCCGTGCGCGGGAATCACCTGGTTGTGTATGTGTCTGTCAGGGCCTGATGTGTGCGCATGCACGTGTAGATTGAGCACTTGAGCGTGAGAGTGTGTGTTGGTCGTGTGGTGTACTGGTGTGTGCATGCATGCGTGCGTGTGTGCGTGTGAGTGTTGCATGTGTGCATGGCTGCGCGTGTACATGCGAGTGTTGCGTGTGTGCGTGGGTGCATGTGTTTGTGTGATAGTTGCGTGGATGCAGTTCGTGTGCATGCATGCGTGTGTGTATAATCACCACACCAGCTCATGTGTGTAAAAACAGACGGCTCAGCATACCAATACAAGGCCACGTTGTCCGCTTATTACGGGCACAACGGACAAATGGTGACCGTAATGAGTGGATTTTGAAGTCCAATGTATGTATCGTGCTTTCGCTTAAAATACAATGATCGTCATTGCATATATCGCGAGAGAAAGATGAAACATGCGTGAATTTTCTGGGGGCTTACTTTTAGAGGACCTGGAGATAGTTTTGTGTGCATACGTGAAAGGGGCGTACAGGGGGGTATGCGATGGAGAGAGAGATGCTCTTCGTTTCTCTTTATTATGACTAACTTTGTATATAGTATAAAAATATACAAATTCACAGTGCGGAATAAGTATCATTGTGGGCACCATGCAATGCAAATTAGCGTTCGTGCTCCTCCATATAATTTTGTAATGTTGTATATATGTAGAAACTCTAAAATAATTTTTTGGCCACACTTTACTCAAAAGGAATGTTGTATGCGAAATAAACGTGAAGAGAGGGCTTTTTAGATCAATGGGGTACGTGATGTAACATGTGTGAATGTGTAGTTGATGCATTTGGCGGGGCCTAGAGAGGTATGTGTGTGTATTACGTATTTGAGAGAGGCATGGATAGAGGGTCCGATGGGGGGCATGGGAGAGATAGCACGAGAAATGAGAGTGGTCTAGAGAGAGAGACGAATATGATGTCACGACGAGAGATTCCATTCCCTTGAGTGTGATGCAAGGGGGGAGGGAATAGAGGCACCAGGAGAAATTTTCTGTGTGTGTGGTGTTTGTGTTGGTATGTGTGGGTGTGAGAAGATAATGAGACGTGGGGGTAGAGGGTGTGTCACCGCGTGAGGTCCGGTGGGTCGAGGTGAGGCCCTTCGTTCAGTTCTGTCCTGCGCCACATTGGTCGGCCCATGACGCATTTAGGAAGACCCATGGATGACTAGTCGTACAAGACAAAGATAGCAGAATTGTGAAGGACTCTGTGTCCACTGAAAAAGCCGGCTAGGATTTGTAACCCTAGGTTCTCGGACTAAGGTAACCCCTTTATCTCTGATATTACTATTCATCCAACCTAACTTTAAGGGGCATCCTACAGAATGCTTTGCTAGAATCATACTCGTCGATTAGGAAGAGAGGTGTGAGACAATGCGTGAGAGACAGGCCTAAAGATAATGTGCGTACATGAGACACGTAGGCAGGTCCATGTATATAGAAAGGGTCGATGGGGATTGTGCGTGTGTATGTTTGCGAGAGGAAGAGTGCTTGTGATAAAGTTTAGTGAAAACAGTTGTAAATGGTTACGAGAGGGAGGGAGGGTTGTATCTAGAGCATGTGTGCGAGAAAGACACCTCGGGAGAGAGTGTGTGAGCATGTGTGAGAGACCACCGATGGAGAGTGAAACTACACGTAACAGACTGATGTACACATTGATTAAAGATATAAATTGTATCCAAATATTAGGATGGGATCATGATATTTGCAATTCACGTAAGCAGCGGTCATTGATCCACCAGACATCTAGATTCTATCGAATTTGAGCATGTCTATGTTATTATTTGACACAATTGATTCACATAGTTAGTATTTTGAACTCCAGACAATGCATCGCTTTAGCAATCGAATATAAACGTGAGTATAGTTCATGTTGTGTGTGTAAAGCACATTATACATACGAAAGTTACACAATGAACATTATAAATAGCTACCTATGAACTAGCATGCATTTGAATTCAACTTAAGGTGGTTTAAAAAAATCGAATTCAACATGAAGTCCATTCAATTATTTGAATTTGATATCATGGCATTTGTAAACCATACCTAAATTATGGGGGCACCAATATTTGCTCTGATTTTGTACATAATAACATACGTAGTCGTGTACAAAATAGATTCAAATTTAGCTCCTCCATTCCAAAATAATCGTAGATATAGGATTTTCAAGTGTCAAAATTTCAAAAAGAAGCGGATAATTTAACGAGGTTTTCAAACATACAAGGTCAAATATAACATTGTCTATTTAGGTCAATCCTCATAGTTCAAGAGTACTCTAAATGTGAATGCTTGTATTTCAAAATTTCGAACGAAGCGCCAAAAGAGCCTCTACTCGCCCGAAACCGCGTGAGACCAATGTTTGGTAGTACAAGGAAATTACTTTTCTAATAACTCTGACCTATAAAACCTACCGGCCTGACGTCCAAAGGTCTAAACCGGGGTAGGTTTGTAGCTTCATCTAGACGCCACGCAACCGCCTCCGAAAAACATTCATACACAATGGCCGCCTAAGCACACATGCGCGCGGCTGAAATCGCTCCCGCCCACTATTTTGAACACCTGGGATTACCATCCTACCCCCAACCCGCAGTAGGTCCGAAATTTAAGAGGGGGGCAAAGTTTGTACTTTCCCCAAATTTCAAACAAGTGCGTCCCATCTTCTGTTCCAAAAAGCCAAAAACAAGCGCGTCCCAGACTGAAACATCGTTCCCCCCACCCGTCTGATTTCCCATTCGTACTCCGTGGGCGCCAAAACTACCTCTCCACCAGCCGTGAAACCCCGCCGTCCTCCGTCCGCCACCCCATCCCACCCATCAACTGTCGCCCTCCTCCATCACGCCGGAGCCGATACCCCGACATCGTCGTCCACCGCAACCTCAACCGCAACGCCCTCCACGGCTAGTAGTTGAAGCCGAGGCTGAGCCGTCCGTACCCGAGCCAGTTCAACCACGCCGTCCTGCGCCTCACCGCTGCCGCTCCAACTTCGCCACCCTCCACCGCATCAGAGCTGTTCCTGCTACGCCGTCCTTCGCTGCCTCGGATCTGCTTCCCCTCCGCCGACATACGGCCACAGCAACACAGTCAACAATTTGGCCATGGGTTCGTCCAAGCCTGCACCCTCCAGAACATCGGTTTCCCCAGTAAAAAGAAGAAGATCGGTGCGACATGTGGAGGTGACCACACTGACAACCAAAAATGGTACTCCTCTTCCCTTATTCGTGTAAATCTTATGTCTCTGCTTACACGGTATTCATCCCACAGAAGACACTAGCTGACCGCTTCTTCTTGATACTAGATGTTCCTAGTAACTCGCAATGCACAAGGTTTCTCCTCATATACTATTTCACCTTAGCTAGAGGTCCGTCGCCCCCCTGAATTTCAATTCCTGGCCAGTTGATTCCCAATTAACGGAAGCATTCCCTGGTGTGATAGGCTCTAGTATGCCTATTACGCCAGGGAAGCAGCGCCTTGGTGTTTATCTTAGGGGCGTGTGCGGCCTAGAGCTACTAGCGCCTGATCTGGAGGTCGGCCGGGATTAAAGGGATGGCCTGGGGGCGCTGCCAAGCACGGCGGTGGTGTGAGGTCAAGGGGAGGGCGGGGCGGCGGAGGCAGGGGTCTGGGCCGGTGGTCATCGACGGTTCGAGAAAGATCGTCAACAGTGACTGGCGGGAGGTAGATGAAGGCCATCTGCCCGTTCCTTATAGATCGGACGGTTCATTAAAAAAATCGACTGACCTATTTATTTTCAGTCGATTGTTATCTTAGATATGACCACATGTGGTGGTGTGCTGGAGGAGTACCTGCATTTCCTGTGCTCATATATTACAAAATCATACGAAGTAGAATCTAATTTTGTTTGACATGCAATGTTGTAGAGCTATCGTATGTCTCCTGTCATTTATTTTTCAGCCACCTACTATCTGCTACTTTTACAGTGCACTATCTGCACACACTTCACCCATACTCTCACTATTGTGTTTTTCTGCAAGGGTATTTTAGAGTCTGCCGAAAGAGAAGCAACAAAGAAAAGAGAGAAGTCACACCAGCTTTCTTCGCGGCTAGGCACGACACGTTACAGCACTATAAAGGGTGCAGTGTCAGCAGATGGAGACGGCAAACATAGCTCTGGAGTTGATGACCTCTCTTGCAATGAACCACCATCCCAGGTGCTTGCTTTAACTTCGCGGTGTCATATGTGGTTGCATGTTCCATATGGTGTCTAGCTTGTATTCGAAAGGCCAAAGTCGGTCTTTGATAAGGAAAGATATTTTTTTACATGAACCACCATCCCGTGAGCACCAGAAGACAAATAGCTAGTCAGGGCACTGGCTAAGCCAGTGACAAGCCCTACAAAGATAGGCATCACCTGGAAGCCAACTAAAAAGCTGCGATGGTGGCGAAGCAGCCCGCCTCCCACCAGGCTCCCAGGTCCTAGATGATCATGCTCACCACTCCAGCCGGATGTCTAGCTTGTATTGCTTCCAATTTGGTTAAATTGCATTTGCTTAGCTTACATATTATACCTTTGAATATGACATGCCTTTCTGTTTTTGGTACATACTAGTACATCTGTTGATTAACCATGTTCTTACATCAAACTAATGTTCTTGTGTATCCCTCATCAATCACTTATGATGAGGCAGGCAGGCAAGGGTACTACTCCTCATTTAAAGAATGTAGCGTCAGCCTCCCGACATGATTCTTAAGAAACAGAAATGCTAGATGAAGATAGTGAACGTAGCTCTGTAGTTGATTACAGCATTTCCCCTACACTAGCATCGCAGGTGCTTGCTCTAACTTGGCAGCGTGATATGTGGTTGCATGTTGCATATGGTGTCTAGATTGTAATTCTTCCAATCTGGTTAAACTGCATGTGCTAGTCTGCTTAGCTTATACATTATACCTGTTAATGTGACATGCCTTCCCGTATTTAGTACATAGTACATCTGTCTATTAAGCATGTCTATACATAAAACTATTGTTTTTTTGTATCCCGCATCAATCAATATGACGAGACACCTTTAGTATATGAAGTGCGATATTAGTTGCATCTTTCATATGATTTATAGCATGCGCTGCTTCTAATTTGTTGAAATTCCATTTATGATGGGACCCTTTTAACTTGGCAGAGTCATATTGGTTGCATCTTTCATGTGGTATCTAGCTTGCATTGCTTCTTATTTGCTGGAATGGTTTTTTCTTAGTTTACACAAACAGTTGTGAACATGCCATGCCGTCCTGTTTTTCGTACATATTCCATCCTGGTATCATGTGTTTGCCTTACATCAAAGTAGTGATTGTCAGTATCATGCATGAATGAGTTCTGAAGAGAGAATTTTATTGCTTTTTCTTGTTGGTTTTACTTGACAATTCAAAATCAATAAAGCAGAAGGAAGTTAGCAAGGCAGCGGATAAAGGTGCTCCTTCTGAACGGAGGGCCTCTACAGTTTCTACTCCTCCACACCCCCAAGATGATTTCCATGACAACACATGCATAGACACTCAACAAAGCTGTGTTTATGATGAGCACGTCTCCCCTAGTGCAGCATCACCGGTGCTCCCTCTAACATGGCACTGTTATATGTGGTTGCATGTTATGTGTGATGTCTAGCTTGTATTGCTTCTAATTTTGTTGAATTCCATCTGCTTACTTTACACATTATACTTGAATAAGACACGGTTTCTAGAACATACAATATTTGTCTATCACACCATGTTCTTACATCAAATTACTACTGTTGTATAACCTGCAACAATCACTTATCATAAGACACATTTGACTTCGGAGTGTGATATAGGTTACATCTCACATTCTTTTCTAGCTTATACTACTAATTTGTTGAAATGGCACTTATGACGAGACAGTTTTAACTTGGTAGAGTGATATTCGTTACATCTTTCATATGGTGTCTAGCTTTCATTGCTTCTAATTTGTTGAAATGCCTTCTCCTTAGTTTACACATCATAAGCTATGAATATGCAATGGCACTAATGACGAGAGACCTCTAACATGGTACTGTGATGTTGTTTGCATCTTGCATATGATTTATTTCTTGTACTGCTTCACATTTGTTTAAACGCCATTTATGATGAGACACTGTTAACTTGGCAGAGTGATATTTGTAGCATCTTTCATATGGTGTCTACCTTCCATTGCATTGCTTCTAATTTGGTGAAATGTCTTCTTAGTTTACACATCATAGTTCCGGTTATCTCTTCCGTCCTGTTTTTCATACATATTACATCCTCCTATCATGTGGTTGTCTAACATCAAAGTTCAGTTCATCTGCATCACACATCAATTTGTTCTAAAGAACTAAATTGTTATTCATTTTTCTTGTCGGCTTGACTTAACATGGCACATAGAAAGAGGAAGAAACATAGAATGGCAGGGAATGAGAAGCGGATGAATCCTGCAGATTCTATTGGTACTGATGGTGTAATAGAAGGTCAAAGTCCAGCGGAAAATTCTACAAACACGGCATCCCATGCTACACGAGCTGCAAAAAAGCCAAACAGAAACAAATAGCTGCCACCAAACAAGCAGAGACAACCCTAGTTCTTGCAACACCTACCACAGTACTACCAGCTGCACGACTTACTCGTGCGTCAACTGAGCTAGCAGCACGTTCCCAAGCTCCCTTGCCACCTGACACTACTTCCCAAGCACTCTTGACACAATACAAGTTGGCAATATTAGATGAACCTTGTGAGCTTCAACAGCAAGAAGGTAGTTGCTGGAGTCAAGTTACAGTTGCATGCTTCTTTATATGTAGTCTCACAGTTTGATGTACACTAACACTTCCTATGTTTGTTGTTGGACTAGCACCTAGGCGCAAGAGGAAACAAACATCAGGGATATTGCTCGATAGTTTAAATAAATCTAGAGGAGGAAGAATGGAGATCCGTTTTGAGGCAGGTTTAAAAAGGCCACGTGATGCTATAGAGTCAGCCAAGTTAGTATCAGAGGCAGCGGTTGCCGTTAGGTGTCATGTACGTATCCTCCCAACATGGATTCAGTACAGGAATGACAAAGACGAAACCCAGTTCAACACCTTCCTTGACCATTTATCTGTAAGTATGGTTATGTATGGAAACTAGTAATATCTTCTTGCTCTGTCCCATACTTTCTAGGTTGTTGATAATGAGACTCCCATAATTTTCAACAGATGAGGTTCAAGTTGGATAGCCAAGATGATGCAACCAGACAAGCTTGCACCCATGTTTTCAAGTCTGCTCTGCAATAGTATCAGTATAACTTGAGGAAAACTCACTTTGAAGGCAAGGCTAACAGTGAACTTTCCCAAACATCTCAAGTGGAAAATATATCGGATGAAGACTGGAGGGGCCTTGTTAAACACTGGTCTGATCCGAAGTATCAGGTACATTATATATATATATATATATATGTGATCAAATCACATGTTGAAGTCCTATTTACGCATGTGCCACACAAATCTATCTTCTTATAGGTGAACTGTTCAAAGAACAAGGCAACCGTATGAAAGTGAAATTCCAACAGACGACACGATCTCGTAGCTATATTGCACACTGCGAGGCTCTTGTAATTAGCTGTTGTTTCACTCTTTTTGTTGTATCATATTATCAGATCTATATTGACTTGTTCGAAATGCAGAGGAAAGCCCGCAAGGACCAAAAAGTACCTGAACCAAATGCTGTGGAAATCTTCAAGGACTGTCACACCAGCAAGAAGAAGGGCATGACTACACCAGTCAAAGCCGCTGTTGTAAGTCCTTAATCCTCATGCCTTTTAACTACTACTTACTCTGACTTGTGCCTTCAACTGCATGGTCTTCAGCCAATGTCTATTACTCTTTTCAATTTTATACACAATTGCCTTAGCGTATCATTGCACCTTACAAGGTTTAAAAGAGAGGAGTGTTGTTCCTTTGATCTTGACCAGTAATCTAGTTCCGTGCTGGACTTGCCCACACAATGTTACAATTGCCTGTTTATCTGTTCTCAATTGTTTTGTGATATGAATGATGTCATACTATGCTTACCATATTATAAACTTTGTCTCTTTATCCTTAGCCCTCAATACAATGTGAAGAAATAGACAATACATTAGCGATGGTACATGGTCATATGTTTGGAACCTGGTTTTATTATGTACTTTGCAATAAAATACAACTAATATTTTACATGGGTTCACAAGAATTAGTTCTGTATATAGACCAAAGCTATTTTGTTTGGTTTTGCCGCCTCCTTAATATCTCCTGTTCTGGTAGTACTAATGTAAAACCTCAACTTTTGAGCGAGCTATGGAAAAATGGTGGAACCGCCACCTTCTAAAGGTGGCGAGGCAACTATAATCGCAATGTTAGCTCTTGCTGCAGTGGGTCAGTACCTGTCCACTAATAGTGCCAAAAGCACGTTCCTGCGTAATACTAGGTTGGTTGTTAAGGAAATATCGTCCAAACTGCCTCATGATCAAGATATACAAGCTCAAAGCAATGTTGTATCTACGCTCCAGACACAAGTCCATTCCTTAACAGAGACCCTTTGTGAAACAAGGAGAGACATTGTTCGATGTCGTCAAGATATGCATGGTTTTGAAACCAGACTATCAGACATTTGCTATGTTGTTCAGGAGCCTAGGGGAAATGAAGGTGACGGTTATGGTGCTCCATCGGACAATACAACATGAAAACACAACTGTCAGGTCAAATGAACTGAGCTTCTGAACTTCTGGTGGTGCATTTATCTGCTAGACTATTAAGTTTTATGCCAACCTTCCTTTTGTTATATACTTGTAATTTGTTTTGGTGCGATACAAAATTTATTCTTAACGTGCAGCCACCGGCTGAAGAAAATAGCAAGCCATTTTTGTATAGTGTAGGGTGTTCCCTATATTTGCACAGGTGGCGATCTTTGATGCCGAGTGGATGTAATGTGTGCAATTGCCTTAATAGCCTAGCATTAGTTTCGGCCTTATTTATTTCCTAGTCTTCTTTTTCCCTGGTGTGCTAGTGGCCGCAACTACCACGGGCCATATACGGGCCGTAGGATCCATGGGTCTCATACGGGTCGTAGGATCCATTGGTCTCCTACGGGTCGTTGATAAATGGGCCTCCAACAGGGCCGTAGAATCGGTGGGCCTCGGGCCATCGGATAAATGGGTCTACATGGGCCATAAATGGGCGTAATTAGTATCGGCCCAGCACGGTAACGAGCCGTAGGACAGCAAAGGCTTAATTCTGTCACAGGCATAATGGGTCGTTAATGGGCCAGAATATAGGATGGGCTGGAAATGGCGCAACGGATTAACATGCCAGAAACAGGCCGACTCTTGCCATGGTCCGAATTTGGCCCATTAGGGTAACAGGCCAGTAACGGGCCGACTCTTGCCATGGGCCGAATTTGGCCCATTAGGGGAACAGGCCAGTAACGGGCCAGAAGTAATCCAGGGCCGAAAAGGAGCCCAAGAACGTATGGGCCGTCAATAGGACGAAAGCTAACACGGGCTGGAAACGGCACATGTAAATCACGGGCCGTGGAAACGGCACATGTAAATCACGGGCCGTTAACGGGTACAAAGAAAATTACTATTCATTATGGGCTAGAGTCACCGTGGCCCTGTAAAGGGCCGAAAGATACGAAGGCCTCATATGGGCCGAAAGACGTCGTGTGCCATACATGGGCCAAAAGTGAAACGGGCTGGTGTTATATTTGACGGCCCACATGACGTTGTTGGGCCGATTTCCTTTAGGGCCTAACGAGCCGTGAGTTAACAGGCCGTAAAATGGGCTATTTGCAAAGAGACCGTTAACATGCTTTTCATGGGCCAGCCCGTTAACTTTTGACCAAGTCAAACGGGCCGACTTTGTAAGCTAAATGGGCCAGTGGTGGGCCGTGGCACATGTCGACATATCATAGGCGCCTATCTGACCCACTAACGAGCTGACACGTGTTTTGTCCAGCCAATAAGAATTTTACATGTGAAAATTTCCCATTGGTCGGGGCTGTTAACGGGTTATCGGATCCAAAACCCGACCCGATAGATTAACGACGTTCCGTTACGGTGGATGCCACGTGTCGGTCACCCTTGACGAAAGCACTTCTGTGACGCACGGATTATCGACATGGAAGTGGACACTTCCGTGATGATAATTTTGGTAATGTCATGGAACACTTCTACGACAACACATGTATGACTATCTTGATTCTGTCATAAAATCGTCATGGATGTACATGCATGACAAAAAACACGACCTACTATGACAAACACGTATCATCATGGAAGTGTTTTTTTGTAGTGTTGTGTACGTGCATTGTGTGCTCCATGCTGTGCGCGTATGTGCATGAGTTGGATCGGATGGAGTTAGTGCGTTGGTGTGTGTACATGCGTGGCTGCATGCGTCCTGTACATGTGTGGCTTGTTGCGTGGTTATCAATATAAACTATAAAACATCTTCAACTTAGCATCCTGATGTATCATTTCTAGTGGTTAGTGAAGAGTTCATGTTCTTTTATTTGTTTATAGGTGGGAAGGCGGCAAAAAACAGGGGAAAACGTGCAAGGTTCCTTATAGACGCTCCACCGTGAGGTTCCTTGCTCCTTCTCGGTCATTGGGAATCTATGTTCTTCAACTCTTTTCTTTTACGTGAGCTTTGTTCATCCTTTTCCCAACACGCGAGACATCTAGCATCAAGGTGCACGTGTCATGCAAGAAAATGGAGATGATCAGATAAGCGGTGCGTAAGTGAGTTCTGCACTTCGATGGCACCTACTATGCAATATTTTGTCTCCTCGATGGCACGTGAATAGTGCATGTACTCAATGACGGAGCATGGGATGGTAGCCATGACATGGTCAGCCCTTTTTTGGAGAGAGTATGTACTAAATAACTTTGATGTGTCCCGTCAACTCGCAAAACGATGAGAAGCTTGATTACACCTTCTCCTTCGCCAACGCGTGCGCGGTGGCTCGCAGCACGTGGAGAAACTTTTGCTTACAAGCAGTGGACGTGCAACAATTCATTTGGTGTCAGATTGCCAGAAGTACTACTGTATAACCATCGACTTCTGGAAGAGGCGAAGAGCCAAGCACAAGGTCACCTACTAACCTTAGGCTAGGTGTAGTGGGAGTTACATAAGTAGGGTTACCTCCTTTTTTATTCTAGAAAAAACCACCCGCAAATATCGAGGTGCTGGTTACATAGAACAAATTTCCTGGAGTCCGTGCTCAACCCTCCTCTATCTCTCTTCTCAGCCAGCCAGTAGACGCGCGGAGCCCATCGTCTGTTTGCTCATATGTGGTCCCACATGTGAGTGAAAACGCAAGAGGACCCACTGAACCTGCACATCTTTCACGTTGACGTGCTGGTGATGGAAAACAAACCCAATAAAGATCTTTAGTGGCCGCTTTTGGAGTTACTCAAGAGTATTAAGATTCTATTTACGGTTTAACCCAAGATACACATCACGTGGCTTCAACTACCACTCTATTTTCTTGCATGACACGACCTGGATGCTGGATGTCCCATGTGTTGGCAAAAGGAGGAAGAACCCGACCAAATCTTTGGTTGTGCTCTCGGATTAGACTAGTTGTGCTAACTTAAAATTTTATTGTGTAGAATGGATGCAAGTTTTGGTATTGGGATGAAGAGTACAGCGATATATTGATAGAGCGCAATTTAGTAGATGTTCTAGCACTTTTAGCTAGCATAGAGGCTAGAGATGAGACTACTGCACTTGTTGATAGAATAGAGGCTAGACATGAGACTAGATGTGAGGAAGCAATGTCTACTTCTTTACACTTGAAGAATAAAGAAGCACGCAAGATCGAGCCTCTGCAGATCAACAATGAATGCATCGTGAAGGCACTAATCCAACTTACAGGAGCAGTTATGGAAGTTGGATATCTTCTAAAATGTATTCTTGTGGTTCTTGTTTTCTTTGGTCTTGCTTTTCTAGTCAAAATTTTGGTGATATATTTCCATGTACGAAAAAAATCAATGATGAAAAAAAAAGATATGTGTTTGCAAAGAAAAATGTGCACGGCTAGGATGCGTCCGCGCGTTCGGTGCACAGCCACCGCATCCGAGAAATGGCCCGGACACGACCCCATTGCCCTACCCAAACAGACAGAATCTAGGCAAAACGGAGGTCCGTTTGGGGTTGTGCGGGAGTTGGCCTTACAAGTGGGACCGCAGTTGAGGAAACCGACTATTGGCAAACCCCCACCTCGCCCGCCGCATGATGGCTGAGTTAGAGAAACGACGAGGTTGAAGAGATTGCTGTAGCACGAATCCAAGAAATATGGTGTCAGATGGAAGTCGTGCTGGTGGTGTGTGTTGTACTCCTGGACGTGAATGCTTGTTCTGGCCCATGCCACCCTACTACCCTACTACTTATATAGTAGTAGTATCGAGGATTCGAGGTGCTGGTTACATACAGCGAACACATTAACATATGGCCCACCTCACACTGTGGCCAAATTTCCTGGAGTCTGTGCTAGGTTAAAAAGTGTTCTTTGTGAGGGTGGGTGGCTGGTCTCAAGTTTAAGACTTGTTGTATTACGTATACGTAGACGTAGAGATAGTGCAGCAGTTCTGAAAGTTTGAACCCAAACATCAGAATGCAATTTCTACTAGACTCATCCGAGTACCTAGGATGATGGGATTCGCAGCTACAGTAAAAACACCCGCCCGACGCGCGAAGCATGTGAAGCTGGTACAAATAGTGTACTACTATTGTTGATTGACCTCATCTAATAACCTGTTGCAATGCACGTACAATTATGTATTTGGAAAATACTTTTTTGCCTTGTCGCAACACTCACTCAAAGAAGCGACTTGAAAGCCATTCATAAATTTAGTAAGTTTATCACATGCATATCATTTTATTACATACAATAGGTCATCAACCCACATCGACAACGAGGATACATTATAAATACTAAAGTTTTCATCACACAACAAATAACAAGCAATGAAATGAACTTCAACTCAACCAATCCTCGGCGTTGGAAACACTTGCTTTGAACCACAAGTGATTCTCTGGGAAGGGCGATCTATTGTCAATCTCGAGACCAACGCATGACTGATCATCCAGGCTGACGCGGCCTACTATGTCAGTACAAGGGTAGGGAACCACCGAAATGTCCGAGGTATAGATAAAATTGCTTCTCATAAATGGTAGTAACGTTGTGTCAACAGCAGTTGGATCGCCTTTCACCATCATTGGATAGTTTTGTCCAAGGAAGAGCGAGTTTTCTCCAAGACTATCAATACTCTACCAGGGAGAAGGTGTTGGTGCTAGCACACTAGTATCCATCCCGAATACCATGCAACGGGTGTTGGAATAGGTTCGGAGAGTGCGACCATGGGAGACAACACCTGCTTCCTTAGTAGTAACATCAGCAGTGGGCTGTATACAGACAAGAAGGGGTGATCCATCGGAATAAGTTGCCAGGCGCCACTGAGTATATGGGCCCTGCTTGTCCTCATGCTCGTGATCATCACCATCGTCATCTCCCCCTTGGTTATAAATTTTTTCAAGTATAGGTGGTGGAATGTTCACAGGACCTTGGAAACACAAGAAGAAGGTTAATTAGTAAAGGGAAACTTGCTAACCCGCATGCATATGTGGATGAAACAATTATAATTACGATGGAAGACAAACGTACCGAAACTATGAGGATCCCATGCAAAAATAGTGCCATGAGTGGTGGAAGCAAACACAAGACCCTCGTATTGAATTGCATCACAGTACACATCCGTGTATAGAAACTGATTTTTGAGCAATATCCATCAAGTCGAACCACAAAGGACGACAACAAGCTTGTCGAAGATAACAACAACTTCATAGTTCTTGTAATTCCAAGAGCGGTTGGGAACTCGACAAATTGCTATCTTTTGAAGGCAGTCACCATGATCGTATTTGAACGTGCGTAGAATACCTGTCTGTTCAACCTCTGGGCAGTCTGCTGAGATTTTCAAAGTGGAACCCGATGAAGAGTGTACACATTCACAAGTTCCCACTCGCAATTGTACCCAATATAAACAACCCAATCTCCATTTGCGCCTGCCCAATCCTTGCCCTCAAGCGATGTCATCTTAACATCATACATATCATTATCAAGCAGCATCAACTTGCACAAGGCGAGGCCTCTGTCATCCCCGCGCCAGTTAGCAGGGTCACGGCGAAGAAGATAGGGGAGATCAAACCGCTCTTGGACCCTTGGGTTCCTTGTAATGATGTTATTAGTTGAGTCAAGAATGGTCTTGAACGAACCTGCCATGCTAGCCGAGGTGATGACGTCACACCGATCAATGAGTTCCTCCACCACGTCATCTTTCAGATCGGGGCAAGAATAACAGTGTCGTTTTCGGCCTGTTCCCTCCATGGAGAAGACGATCGAACAATGGCAGAAGGAAGGGTGAAGGCAAATGGAGGAGGGAGGAAGAGCGTGCGACAGCAGTTCTAAATCAAGAGGGAAAGGAAAAGAGTCGATGGACGGTTGCCAATTTGCCACGGTACACGAAGAGGCACCCCGGCCTACACGTCCGTTTGGAAATACTAGTAGAAAAGGACTCGCCGTTGTCTCACTGACATGTTGGAACGGGACCACATGTCAACAAAACATGGTGTGTAATTTCGCGTGCAAAATGCGATCTGGCCACGTTGGCCCGAGGTGCCGCATTAGTTATCGACCTTTATTTTTTAACATACAATCTGAATGGATAGTTCCTATGGTCGTCACACATGAGTGGATATATAGGTGGGCTAGGTGGGCAGGCGGTTGAGCAGGTGGCAACAATCTGATTGCTAAAAGAGTTGATCCAATGCTTGGTTTTGTTTGGATTTTCCAACTATGACCATTGGATAGAGTGAATCAATGGCTTACATTCAAATTTATTCTCATACTATAGAATTTTTGATTCAGTTGTTGTGCTGCTACCGTCCAATATTCGCATGTGTTTGTTTCTAGAGTAAAAAAAGGAGGTACTAGTACTTACTGTGGGAAAGGTGAAGTGATGGTTGATTCGCCTGAGCAACTTATTACTATGGGAATATGGGAGTACCAGCGGATTCAGGGAACAGAGAAATGATGGTTGCTTCGTCTGAGCAACTTACTGTGGCGAAGGTGGGGCTCTGTGATTTGACTGCTCACAAGTCATTACTACTGCGGCGCAACGACCGGGGTGAATCTTTCCCTGTATTTGTGTTGTGCACTCAATATTGCTGCATGGTAGGTGGAGCCGGATGAAGGATGTCCAACATGTCGGCGAAACAAAGTTGAATTGTTTCTGGCATTGCTATTAGTCCTTCGGGATTTGTTTATATGTACGCATAATTTTAATGAAATTGTACTGTGATGCTATGAAGGTTTCAACTTTGGTTCCCGCAGGAAAAAAAGGTTTCAACTTAGGATTCATGTGTCTTGCCTCAAGATTATCTCGTTACAACATTCCATCAAATAGAAACGAAACTACCATGGCTACCATGGCTAATGCATCTCAATGGTTCGCAGATCAGTGCCAATATTCACATCACAACTGAAGACAAAGTTGTGAGAAGGTGTACAAATAAAGAAAAATATATAATTGATCAATGCTATTCGTAGGCATGGCTCCATTTCCTTGGTACAATGTTCATTGCTTGGTAGCTAGTTTCACCCAGCTCTGTAGCCAAAAAAGAGGTGTATGGAGGACACCACAATCCGATCATTTTGTGCAGTCCACTAAAATCGAGCGGACCATCCCTATTTGCAAAGATATCTAGTCCGTGTGATTACAATAATAGTGGAACTAGACGATGAAACATAACACACACAAATAGAAGCCGATCACCTCTACGATCTCTCTTTAGGACTAACTTCTTGTTGGAGAAGATTAGTCACGGAGTTGGATGAGGAGGATAGCAAAACCACTCTCCCTTTCCGCAGCCCCATAGAAATGTAAAAACGTTGCCCGTGTGACATTTTGGTGGAACTACACAAAACACTCTTAAGAAAAAAGTGATTTTTGCAGTTCACCAAAAGGTTGCAATAGCAACAAGGTGAAAATGGATAGCCCTGTGTGCAAAAGTAGGTAGAAAGGAAACACTTACTTCCCAATAACACGAGTTGAAGACACATACACCAACAAAAAGAAGCATATTCCATGTAATAAGGGAAAGATAGCACATGGTGGTTTATCAAAAATGGTTTGAGGACGAGATTGCAAGATGGAAAGTACGCCGACCGAGATACGATTTAAGCAAACAACTAAAGAAGATCCACATGCAGTAACGTGGGAAGATGGGCAGTGGAGCAAGGCCGGAGGAAGTTGTACCTGAGGGTCATTGGGATGTTACTAGGAGGGCGCCGGCGGCCGGGATCTGCCCATACTGCGGCATCGAGCAAGTGGCGAAGGCCCTACCGCGCCGGCGCTTGGTTAGAGAGAACGACGGGTACCGCAGATCGGGACGTGCTGCCTCAACACCGTCGAACGGAGAGATGATGCACATCCTCCCTTTCCGCCGGCGGATGGGATGCAGCCGGATCACTGACCAACGCTGAGGAGAGAGGCCACCGCCGCCTTGTGTGAGATGGTGTGACGAGAGACAAACCCATTTTTCCATTTTCCCTATGGCAATCGTTTTATATTCTGTACGTGCCATTGAGGAATATATAACTTTATTTAATACTAACGCATCAAGTCGAACTTTGTTCCATCTAGGCGTGGTACCCGACCCTCCTTCGAGTAAACAACTGCTACACGCGTCAAATTATCATGTGGGCTACCTTTTCGTACAAAAACGAACTCCACCGTGTACCCGTGCGGGTGTGGCCGGGAACGAGACGTGAGTACGTGCGTCCTGCGTGCACCTCTTCTTTAGGTGCAGGTACGTACGTGGGTGGGTGTGAGAGAGATGGTTTGTGCAAAACAGAGGCAATGTGTTGATGATATCTCAAACCAAAAAACGTAACATATGCAATGTCTATGAAACAGAGTCATGGACGTGAGATATCGATAGAATTAAAAACATGGATGAAGTGTGTGGCTGCGCAATCGATAAAGAGTGCCATAAAATTTGTGTTTGCCCACGTCAAATATATAGGGCGGCTGGCCTACTGGAATTCGAGAGGGCAGAGGTGCAGTTTTTCTCCGTGGCATGGATACCTACCTACAACGTTCGACTATCGGTGTGTGTGTTGGGGGGGGGAGGGTGTCGGTGTCAAAACCTGCGGATCTTGGGCAGGGGGTCCGAACTGTGGGTCTAAGGCTAATGGTAACAGGAGGCGGGGGACACAATGTTTACCCATGTTCGGACCCTCTCTATGGAGGTAATACCCTACTTCCTGCTTGATTGATCTTGATGATATGAGTATTACAAGAGTTGATCTACCATGAGATCGTAGAGGCTAAACCCTAGAAGCTAGCCTATGATTATGATTGTTTTTTGTCCTACACAGAGTCGGTTACAGAGAAGGGAATCTACATATCTGAATTGCCAACCTTGCCTTCCACGCAAAGGAGAGTCCCACCCGGACACGGGACGAAGTCTTCAATCTTGTATCTTCATAGTCCAACAGTCCGGCATAAGCATATAGTCTGGCTGTCCGAGGACCCCCTAATCCTGGACTCCCTCAGTAGCCCCTGAACCAGGCTTCAATGAAGATGAGTCCGGCGCGCAGATTGTCTTCGGCATTGCAAGGCGGGTTCCTTCTCCGAATACTCCAAAGTAGATCTTGAACACAAGAATCATGTCCGGCTCTGCAAAACAAATTTCACATACCACTGTAGAGAGTACAATATTCCATGATTCTAATCTGCTGATAACTTTTTCATAGCGTGACATCACGTCGTGGCCCGGTCATTATTCGAACCGTTTTCTCGACCCGTTACCGCACATTTTGCGAGGCGGTTTTACTGGCACGTCTTGTCGAAGCAGAGATTGTGTCCTCCCTATCACGGGATTCTCATCAATAGGGTGTGGGTAACCCAACCATGCCATTAACACGGCGCTTGGGGAATAAGCGAGTTTACAAGGTAAGTGGGGAGGCGCATGATCCATGCTTCCTTTATAAGGAGATAAGGCTTCCCCTTTTTCACCCACACCTTCTTCCTCTGCTCATCCATTCTCTCTCGCTCGAGCTCTAGCGCCCAATCATTTCGCCTTCTCCGCCCACAAAGGCCCTCCGAAAATGTCTGGATCTGGAGAGGGAGGCAAGTGGATGGCCTCTACCGTCCAAGAGAAGGATATCAAGAAACTTCGGGAGGCCAGGTATCTGGCCAAGAAGATCGGCCACCGCCTTCCAACGGCAGGACAGATTGTCCCTACTCCGGAACCCCACGAGCGGGTTGTACTCCTCCCTCACTTTGTCCGCGGGCTAGGATTTCCCCTCCACCCATTTGTTCACGACATTATGTATTACTATGGGATGGACTTTCATGATCTATCCCCCAATTCCTTCCTCAACATATCGACATTCATCATTGTATGCGAGGCCTTCCTCCGCATCTCTCCACACTTCAGATTGTGGCTGAAGGTTTTTAATGTGAAGCCCAAGGTGGGGAGCGGCGAGCATGCTGAGTGCGGAGGAGCCATGGTGAGCAAGATGCCCAACGTCACATGGCCATTAGGTACCTTCAATGATTCCGTCAAAGGGTGGCAGCAACAGTGGTTCTATGTCACTCAGCCACGCGGTACAAAATGGGTCGCAACTCCAAAATTCTGATCCGGAGCTCCATTGCGGCTTACGTCCTGGCCCAAGAAGGGCCTGAACTGGTCGTCGCCAGATGAGTTGTTAGTACTTCAGGCGCGCGTCAAGGGAATGGAAGACAAGAATATCAAACTTGTCAACGTAGTCCAGGTGATGCTAGCTCGCCGGATTCTCCCTTGTCAACACAGGGCTTCCAATTTATGGGAATTCGACCCGGCCAAGCACCAGACACTGCTAGGGTTCTTTGGCTCATCGCACAAAGACATCTGGAAGGTGCTCTTCAAGTCCGGAAAATCATGGCCGGATTCGGCCGAGGACCGTTGGTACCAACTGTCCCGACCTGCGAGCTCGGTAAGTCTTTGTATGTTGGCAAGTCATACACTTTATCTGTGTAATCAAAGGGGAATTCTTAATGTGTTTTTCCACAACTCTCCCAGGGGTGGACGAAGAAGGTCGGGCGGATCTACTGCCCAGCCCCGCTGCTAGAAGAACCAGCCGGCCCACTTCTGACGAAGATGCTGGTCACGGCGCCTTACAAGGCGCCGAAGAAGAAAGCCCAGAAAGAGGCCAAAGCGACCAGGGGCGGCCTTTGTCACCAAGGCACTTCGGACACGATATCCGAAGACTCCGAGGCCCGCTCTTCCTCCAGAGAGGACGAGGAAGAGGAGGAAAGCTGATCCCCCCCAGCAAGGGGGAGGAAGAAATGGACGGCCTCCGCACTCTTGGAGGCTGAGTCGCCTAAGAAGGGTAAGACTCCCCTCCCGGAGGAATCCGCCACCGCTGCCGACAGCAGCCCGAAGTGGGATCCCAGGGTCCAGCCCCTGGTGAAATCATGAGTATATAAAGCCCGGACACGTTTGTATATCAAGACTCATTATCATACAGTGTTCTAACGCATTGCGGCATGTCTTTTCTGCAGTCCAGCCGGGTCCCGCGCTGAACAATCCTCATCAGAGGATTCACTGGGTTCGGATGCTATGGACAGCGGGACACCCCCGACGGCCCCCTCCCCTAAACACATGGATGGCACCAGGGTATCGTCTCGAACGGACCCAGGCCAAGGAGGGGGTGGGAAGACCGTCAAGGTGGCGCCAGAGGGTCAAACCTCGGCGGCCGGACACACGGGGAAAAAAGCTCCCATGGACATCCACGGCGGGTGAGGGAGTTCTGGATTAGGGGGTATCCGGACAGCCGGAGTGTGTGCAACGTCCGGACTATTGAAGCGTGAAGATACAAGACTCAAGATTTCGGCCCGCGTCCGGATGGGACTCTTCTTGGCGTGGAAGGCAAGCTTTGCGATCTGGATATTATGTTTCCTTCCTTGTAACCGACTCCATTTAAACCCTAGCCCTCTCCGGTGTCTATATAAACTAGAGAGGTTGGTCCTTAGAAGGCCGATCACAATTACAATCATACCATCATAGGCTAGCTCTTAGGGTTTAGCCTCTACGATCTCGTGGTAGATCTACTCTTGTACTACCCATATCATCAATATTAATCAAGCAGGAAGTAGGGTTTTACCTCCATCGAGAGGGCCCGAGCCTAGGTAAACACATGTGTCCCTTGCTTCATGTTACCATCAGCCTTGACGCACAGATCGGGACCCCCTACCCGAGATCTGCCGGTTTTGACACCGACATTGGTGCTTTCATTGAGAGTTCCTCTGTGTCGTCGCTGTCAGGCTCGATGGCTCCTTCAATCATCATCAACGACGCTATCCAGGGCGAGACTTTCCTCCCCGGACAGATCTTCGTGTTCGGTGGCTTCGCACTGCGGGCCAATTCCCTTGGCCACCTGGAGCAGATCAATAGCTATGCCCCCGGCCACCAGGTCAGGTTCGGAAACTGGAACTACACAACGGATATTTGCGGGGACTTGATCTTCGACAGATTCGTGCCAGTGTCAGAAGCGCTGAACAGTCACGATGAGCACGGCTTAGACCTGCTATCAAACGATGCTTAGGATATCACCCCGACAGAAGCCTCAGATCTAAATCCGAGGCAGGTTGCGTTGCCTAAGGTCATAGGGCTGGACCCCGCCCCGTAGGCCGTACCCTCATCGGTGATGGAGCCGAACACATGCCTCACTTCTGAGGGAGCCTGTGACTCCGGACCCCCGGATTCATATCCGGTTATAGGTTCCAGTCCGCGCATCCCCGAGCCCGCTGAGCCTGGTTGGGCTCCGGTGATGGAGTTCACCACGGCAGACGACTTTCAGCACTCGCCCTTTAGCGACATGCTGAACTTATTGAAGTCTCTCTCTTTGTCAGGAGACTCTGGGCCAAACTATGGCCAGCTTGAGTGGGAAGCAGACAACGACGGAATTCGTTGCCCACCCACCACCCACTTCATTGCCACGGTCGATGATTTAACCGACGTGCTTGACTTCGACTCCGAAGACATCGACGGTATGAACAATGATGTAGGAGAATTACAGGAGCCACCACTCATAGGGCGGTGGACGGCCACCTCCTCATACGATATATATATGGTGGACACTCCAAAGGAAACCAATGGCGACGAGGCAACGGAGGACAACTCCTCAAGGAGAAAGACAAAGCCCATGCTTCGTCGGCGCCGCTCCAAGCCCCGCCACATCAACACCGAACCCGGAGACGCAAGCAACCTGGATGGTGCCGAAGAGGAACACAGTCCTGATTAACCTACCTTCAAGCTGGCCGGATCGGTCACGATGGGATACTTGGAGAAGGACAACTATACACCTCCCCTCCGACGATGAGATGAGCCTCGGCAATGACGAATTTGGCGTACCCGAAGATCCAGTGGAACAAGTTCGCTTCAAGCGAAGGTTCATGGCCACGGCAAGGAGCCTGCAAAAGAGGCAAGAGCAGCTTAAAGCTGACCAAGACTTTCTAACGGATAGGTGGACCAAGGTACTGGCCACCGAAAGGCACGAACTCGACAGCCCCAATAAAGAGCATACACGGCACAACTTGCTACCTCAACCCAAGCAGGAGAACCCAAGGCGCACACCCCGACGTCCTCACATAATTACGGTCCAAGACAGTAAGAAGGATACGCGAAGAGACACCATCAAGCCTCGGCGCAAGGGCAACAAACGTCAAGTCAAGGAAACTGGCGCCAGGTCCAGCACATACCAGTCCGGTCAATAGACAAGGAGCAGCTCAAGCCTATTTGCCCCGAACCACAAGCTCGACCAACCATGCGAAATTCATGGAACTCCTAGAAGGACGGCAAAGCACACCAATAGAGAATGCCGAATCCTCAAAACAAGGCAGTTGGTCGCGGGCCAGAAACAATGAGTAGAGGCGTCTGGTCAATATAACCCCCCCCCAGAGCATAACAATGCAGCCAATCACCCATAATCACATCGACCACAACAAGTCAATTGCAGTACCTCCAGACCTAGTAGTCTGGAGGCTCCATAAATCCCACACGGGTATCAAGCCACGAATAACATCTCCTAAAAGATGTAAGGTACCTTCCCACCATGCGATAATTTACCGTAGGCCAACGGGATAAACCACGTTGACTAGATTCCACATGGTAAATCACCCAGGCCAGCTATCCGGACACCCACTGCAGAGTCTGCACTACCTCACGGTATAACGGTTGGGCACACCGGGGCCCAATTAGGGACCCTGGGACCAACAACAAGAGGACACCCAGCTGCCTTCAGGCATTTGCATTTATAAACTAACGATTGATGCAGAACAGGATTGGCAGCGTGGAATTAGCCCGGACAAACTATGGCAGGAACATGTAGGTAGAAGGCAGTTCGGATTTGCTCTTGATCCACTCACAACCCCCTCCAGTCCGGCCACCACAGGTTCCGCCAAATAACACCTCTTTTTTATACATCACACTCCTATACATGGACACATCATCCTACTACAATGCGTGGACTTAGAAAATACTCACCAGCCGTCGCTTATCGTCGATGTCCCTTTGCCGAAAATGACAGCCATGCTTCGCGTTCGCCTGGTTACACCAGGGGCTTCACAGTACGGCAATAAAGTCCGACCACTTTTTTGGTCGCTCGGCACCCCGAACTTATAGCACTATATGCATCTGCTCTGAATCATGTCTTGGGTCACTGGTTGGGTTTGACCGGCTCCCATGTTTTGGTACCTTATGTTCCGTTCTGTCGGCTAAGGTAGCGATGGGAGAACTACTGCGATTGTGTCCCGGTTCAGCCGGACGAGCATCTCAGTAGAGAAAGCCAAAAACCGACCGTCATGATGAAGCGAGAGCTGGTCAGCTGTTCGAGAGGTTATAAAATCCTTAAAGATTTATTCCGCACAATGCCATTATAAATGCTGAGTGCGACGGATCGGTCTTCTGATCAGGCGCCAATAGAGCCCCCAGTTCAGCCTTCCGAACACTAGGGGCTGCACCGACCATACTCGAATTCCTATGGCTAAGTGAGAGCAATAAAGCCTTATAGTCCGATTGCCTGGTTCACGGAAAGAGACACCTCCTTAAAAGGACCCAACTATGGGATAAAGAGTGTTCAGATATATCCCGAACACCCCCGAATTCTTTTTACGAGGGGGCAGAAGCCGACGACTAGCCAACTCTCAGGATTTGCATACAATAAACAGCCGCACAAGAAGAACATATGTTCAAACAAAACAGGCAATATATAATAAACATGCCATTATTCCATATTACAAAAAGCGGCACAAATGCCCTCAGGAAAAAATAATGTCTTTAGCACACTTGTCCGCCGCAAGGCGGGCCCCTTTCAGTACACTTTCATAGTAAAGCTCGGGCTTGCGTTGCTCCTTACCCTCCGGCGGCCCCTCAGTCATCAGCTTCTCCGCATCAAGCCTCCCCCAATGCACTTTTGCACGAGCAAACGCCATGTGCATGCCTTCTATACAGATTGATAGCTTGATAGCATCAAGCCTAGGACAGGCGCTCACAATCTGCTTGACGATCCCGAAGTAACTACTTGGAATCGGCTCCGCAGGCCACAGCCGGACAACTAAGTCCTTCATGCCTAGTTCGGCTGCCTGGTGCAGTTCGACCAGCTATTTCAGCTGATCGATAAATGGCACCGGATAGTTCCGGTGCCAGATACTGTGACCAGAAATCCCTCTCCGCAGACTTCTCCTCCTCGGTGTGGTAGAATTGGGCGGCATCTGATATGCTGCGAGGAAGATCCGCAAAAGCCCTGTAAAAATAAGAATTCAGATTGCTGCTTAGGATTCTTCCCATTATCACATATAAAGAGCTAAGAATACAGAAGGCCTTACCAGCCGCAACTTTCCGGGCCTCCTGAATGTCCCGCGCAGCACCTCGGGCTTCTTCCCAAGCACCTTCCGCAGCCTCGAGAGCTTGGGCGAGTTCGAATTCTTTCCCTTTTAGACTCTGCTCCAAGCCCTCACTTTGATTCACAGCTTCCTGGAGCTCTCGCTCAGCCGCGATAACCCTGGCCTCGTGTTTTTCACGAAGCGTCTGTTCGGCCTCAACCTTCTTGTTGGCATCAGCCAAAGCTTTCTTTAGTACCTCGTATTCAGCACCCGCTCCTAGAGCATACAATACAAATATTTTTCATTATGCACAACTATTCATTCGTGCCAACTTCAACACAAATGTTTTCAACATACCTTGCTTGCCTTCCAGTTGCTTCTTTACAAGGCCGAGTTCTTCCTCGGCCCGCACAAGGTTACGCTTCAGTTCGGACACTTCCGCATTATAAGCGGCCGTCCTCTCGGCAGAAGCATGTTTTCACATAAAGGGGTATACGTCATTCACATAAGCTCCTGCGAGAGCGGAAGATTTGATCCCCTGCCCAGCTCCATCTTCTCCGCTGGACAGTGTATCAGGGGCTACTACTCCTATTATGACAATTCCTCAAAGATTTCTTAGGAAACATACCTCAAAGGCCTTTATAAGACCAAAGCAGGACTTGTTCAGCCCGCTCTCGGCGAACTGAATCTTCTCAACCACCACGCCCATGAGAGTGCGGTGCTCATCAATTATAGATGTGTTCTTCAACGCTATCAATAGACCACCGGGCAGCTCTGCTCGAACAGAGGATGCCAGTAGGGTAGGCAGGCCCCCCACCATCGAAGGTGGCTATCCGCTCGACTCTGGAACCTTAGAGGTCCCAGGGGCCTTATCCGCCCCCATGTGTTTGGCAACGGGGATATGTCCTCCCTGGTCCGGGTCCTGTTGGGATGACACCTCGGTGTCGCGCCTGCACTTTGGGGAAGGGGCCTGCAGAGGCGTCTCCCTCACCAAGGCATCTGAGCCCAGCGAATCCTCTGACGAGGACTGTCCGGCGTGAGACCTCGCCGGGCTATGCAAAATGCGGCAACAGTTAAAGCCAATAAAACCGAAAACAATCCCGGACGCGTACGTGAGTTCGGATTCTGTATACTTACGACTTCCCCAGGGGTTGGGGGATGGGATCCCACTCTGGGCTACTGTCGGTAGCCGTGGTGGATGTCTCTCGGAGGGAACCTTTCCCCCTCTTCGGCGATTCAGCCTCCAGGCACGGGGAAGCTGCACGCTTCCTCCCACCTCCAGAGTGAGGCTTGTCTTCCTCCGCTTCCTCCTCTTCGTCCTCCGAAGAAGGAGCGTTGCTTGAGTCTCCGGATTTTGCGTCTGAAGCCTCGCGGCGACGGAGGCCACTCCGGGTCTTCTTGACCTTCTTGGAAGCCTCCTTTTTTGGAGCCTTGTAAGACGCGGGGACCAACATCTTCGACAAAAGGGGTCCGGCCGGTTCCTCCGGCAACGGGGCCGGACAATGTATTCGCTCCACTTTCTTTATCCATCCCTGAGGTCGCGATGAAACACGATTAAGATGTCTCCCTCATGACATGCCAACTAAAGCATGAATAGATAGAGCGTGGCTGTGACTTACCGAGCTTGTAGAATGGGATAATTGATACCCACGGTCCTTAGCGGGGCCCGGCCACGATTTGCCGAACTTGAAGAGCACCTTCCAGATATCCTTGTTGGAGGAATCATAATGCTCCTGAAGGGTTTGGTGCTCGGCTGGGTCGAACTCCCACAGAGTACAAGCTTGGCGCTGACAGGGGAGGACCAGGCGGACTAGCATCACTTGGACTACGTCAACGAGTTTGACGTCCCTATCGACCACACCCTGAATGCGCGTCCAGAGCAGTGACAGATCATCGGACGAGAACCAGTTCGGGCCCTTCTCGGGCTAGGACGTGAGCCGTAGTGGAGCTCCGGATCTGAATTCTGGAGATGCCGCCCACTTTTTGCCGTGTGGTTCAGTGATATAGAACCACTGCTGCTGCCACCCCTTGATGGAGTCATTGAAAGCGCCTTTCGGCCAGACAGCCTTGGGCATCTTGCTTACCATGGCGCCGCCACACTCGGCGTGTTCGCCACTCACCACCTTGGGCTTCACATTGAAGATCTTCAGCCATAGGCTAAAGTGAGGTGGGATCCGGAGAAAAGCCTCGCACACAATGATGAACGTCGAGATATTGAGAAAGGAGTTGGGGGAAAGATCATGAAAATCGATCCCGTAGTAATACATGACTCCTCGAACGAACGGGTGAAGGGGAAAACCGAGACCACGGATGAAATGGGGAAGGAACACGACTCTCTCATGAGATTCTGGAGTGGGGACGACCTGTCCCGCCGGTGGAAGACGGTGGCTGATCTTCTGGGCCAGATACCCGGCTCCCTGGAGCTTCTTGATGTCCTTCTCCTGGACGGTCGAGGCCATCCATCTGCCTCCTGCTCCAGATCCGAACATCTTTGGAAGGTCTCTCTTTGATGGAGAAAGAGAGTACTTGGGCGTTAGGTCTCGAACAGAGGGGAATAAGTTAACGGGAGGAGAAGGCGTGGGTAAAGAGAGAGGGGCCTTACCTCTTTATAGGGGCGGTAAAAGTCTTTTGCGCCTCCCCACTTGCCTGGTAAAGCCCGTCTGCCTCCCACTCGCCGCGATTAGCGGTGCGGGTGGGTTGCCCATGCCCGTATTGATGAGAATCCCGTAATAAGGGGACACGATCTCAGGTTTGACAAGACGTGTCAAGGAAACCGCCTTGCAATGCGCGCTATGGCTGGTTGTGGGAAAACGGTTCGAATAATGATCCGATCATGATGACACGTCACGTTATCTAAAAATCTGTCAACAGATTGCGTTCGTGAAATATCATTCTCTCTACGGTGGCATATGAAGATCATCTCACGGATCCGGACAAGGTCTACGTGTTCGCTAACTACTTTGGAGTATTCGGAGAAGGAACCCGCCTTGTAATGCCGAAGACAATACTGCATGCCGGACTCATCGTCATTGAAGCCTAGTTCAGGGGCTACTGAGGGAGTTCTAGATTAGGGGGTATCCGGACAGCCGGACTGTGTGCAACGTCCGGACTATTGAAGCGTGAAGATACAAGACTCAAGACTTCGGCCCGTGTCCGGATGGGACTCTCCTTGGCGTGGAAGGCAAGCTTGGCGATCCAGATATTATGTTTCCTTCCTTGTAACCGACTCCATGTAAACCCTAGCCCTCTCTGGTGTCTATATAAACCGGAGGGGTTGGTCCTTAGAAGGCCGATCACAATTACAATCATACAATCATAGGCTAGCTCTTAGGGTTTAGCCTCTACAATCTCGTGGTAGATCTACTCTTGTACTACCCATATCATCAATATTAATCAAGCAGGAAGTAGGGTTTTACCTCCATCGTGAGGGCCTGAACCTAGGTAAACACCTGTGTCCCTTGCTTCATGTTACCATCAGCCTTGACGCATAGATCGGGACCCCCTACCCGAGATCCGTCGGTTTTGACACCGACAGCAGGGGCTATCCCGAATTTGGCCCCCAGCCAGACACAGTTCCGGGGACCAACACGGCTCTAGAATCAGGCAGACAACCTCCCTCGATAGAAGGGAGTGCGCCTGTTCCACCGGCAACCTCATCCCAACCAAAGGTGCCGGATACCTTATCAGCAACACTGAAGAGCGCCTCCATCATTGAAGAACACCGTGCCCTTATGGGTATGATGATTGAGAAGATTCAGTCCGCTGAAAGTGGGCCAAATGAAGCCTGCATAATCCTTATAACGGGCTTTGAGGTATGTTGTGAGGTTTCGAAGAGTGTTATAGTATGGATAGTAGCCCCTCATACACTGTTCGGTGTTCGAAAGAAAGAACCGGACAGAGGATCAAATATATGTTCGCAGGAGACTTACTTTGAGGTACCTCTCCCTCTTTTTTTATAAGTAGGCATTTGTAGTGACTGCCACCTCTCATACTGCGGAAGTCCCCAGACTGAAGCAGAGTCTAGAGCGGGCGGAAGAAGAACTCGGCCGAGTGAAGAAGCAGTTGGAGGATAACCAAGCTATGCAAAAAACCTTGTTCGCATTCAGCGCTAATAATAATTGAGTATGACGAATTTTTTTCATTATGTGCTCTAGGAGCGACGGCCGAAGTCGAAGCTCTTAAGAAGGCGGTGGACGAGGCCGAGAAGAAGGCAGACACAGAGCAGGCTCTTCGTGAAAAGCACGAGGCCAGGGTTATGGAAGATGAGCAAGAGCTCTAAGAGGCCATGAAGAAATGCGAGACCTTGGAGCAGAGTTTAATGGAGAAAGAATCCGAACTCACCAAGGCTCGTTAGGCCGCACGCGATGCCCGGGGCAAAGCCCAGGGCACCCTGCAGGAAATCCAGGAGGCGAGGGAGATTGCGGTGGGTAAGGCTTTTTCTATGCAAAGCAAATATTTGAAGGGAGAAAATCACGTTACTAATTTGAATTCGGATTTCTCCAGGGGTGTTTGCGGAACTGCCGTGCAGCATATCTGATGCCGCACTATTCTACCACGTCGAAGAAAAGAGCACTGCGGAGAAGCTCTTCTGGTCGCACTATCTGGCTCCAAAGTATACGGTGCCTCTTGCCGATGAACCGAAGCAGCTTATCAAACTACATAGGGCGGCCGAACTAGCCATGAAAGATTTAATTATCCGGCTGTGGCCTGCCGAGGCGATTCCCAGCAGCTACTTCAGGCTTGTGAAGCAGCTTGTAAGTGCCTGCCCTCGACTTGAAGTCATCAAGCGGTCGGTCTATATGGAGGGTGCGCGAATGGCCTTCACCCGCACAAAGGTGCATTGGGCGAAGATGGATGCTGAAAAGCTAATGACCGAAGGACCGCCTGAGGGGATGGAGCACCGCAAGCCCGAGTTATGTTATGACAGTGCCCTGAAAGGATCCCGCCTTGTAGCGGAGCAATCTGCCAGGGACATTATATTCCCATGAATACATTCATGTTGTCCTATGTAATGTTTAAACAAGGTCATTTGTATTATATAATGCCTGTTATTTGCAAGTTTTACCTCCTGTGCGGCCGTTTTGTATATTAATCATGAGAGTTGGCCAGTCGTCGGCTTCTGCCCCCACGTAAGAAGTAGGGGTGTTCGGGATAAAACTGAACGCTCTTTACCCCAGTTTTGGGTCCTTGAAGGAGGTGTTCAGCGCATGAACTAGGCAATCAGACTATAAGGCTTTATCACCCTCACTTAGCCATAGGAGTTCGACAAAAGAAAGGTAGGCGCATCCCCTGGTGTTCGGAAGACCGCACTAGGGGCTCTATAGGCACCTGATCAGAAAAAACCGATCCATAGCACGCTACATTAGTTATCGCATAATGCGGAAGAAATCCTTAAAGATTTTGTAACCTCTCGAACAGCTGACCGGCTCTTGCCGCATCATGACAATCAGTTTTCGGCTTTCTCTACTGAGACGTTTGTCCGGAAGAACCGGGACACAATCGCTATAGTTCTCCCTTTACTACCCTAGCCGATATAGCGTAACGAAGGGTAGCAAGCACAGGATCCGGGCAACCCAACTATTGACCCAAGACATGATTCGGAGCCGATGCATATAATGCTATAAGTTCGGGGTGCCGAACTACCGTGAAGGTATTCAGACTTTATTGTTGTATTATGGGTGCTACGAGGCCCCTGGCATATTAAGGCGTACCGTAGTGTACGAGTGCCATTTGACAAAGAATATCAATAATAAAGAACAACAAGTAAGCGTCATATAAAGCCGGATGTTGTAATTGAATAATACGTCGAGGCGTACGAGTACAAGTAGTGCTATAAAAAGAAATATGACTTCAGAACCTGCTGAGATCAGGTGGGGGAGGCTTTGTGCGGATCCAGGTTATAATCGGATGGTCATCGAGGGGAATATCTAAGGATTCCCTTACGCGTTCGAGCTGTTTTCCTCCTTGGTGTATTCGTCCCCTCATGGGTCTGGTCGCCATGTCGCTAGTGATGGCCTACACAAAAGTGGTCCTGCAAGAAAAATGCAAAAAATGTTTGTGTGCCACAGAGCGGTTAAGCCACATTGTGTGGCCTGACCTAGCTTTGCCTCCGCCTGCCACCGGAGTGTTTAATTGAGCTCTTGATGAGCTAGGCTATCCTGCCGCGTAGTAGCTCGGATTCTTTTGACAGTGTCCGGGAACCTGGCATTAATTGTTATGACGCCGCGCGGACTGGGCATCTTGAGCTTAAGATGAGCGTAATGTGGCACCGCGTTGAATTGAGTGAACGCGGTTCGTCTGAGCAGTGCATGAAAGCTGCTGCGAAAAGGGAAGATATCAAAGACTAACTCTTCATTACGGTAATTATCCGGGGGTCCGAAGACTACCTCCAGAGTGATGGAGCCTGTATAGCGGGCCTCTATGCCTGGTATAACACCTTTAAAGGCGGTTTTGGTGGGTTTGATCTTTGAAGGATCGATTCCCATCTTGTGCGTTGTATCCTGATAAAGCAGGTTCAGACTGCTACCTCCATCCATGAGGACTCGTGTAAGGTGGAATCTGTCAATTATCGGGTCAAGGACTAGTGTGGCTGAGCCGTCCTGGAGGATATTGGTCGGACGATCCTTGTGGCCAAAGGTGATCGGGCCGGACGACTTGTGGTTATATTTTGGGGCGACTGGCTCCGTTGCGTCGAAATCCCTAAGTGTACGCCTCTGCTCCTGCTTGGGAATGTGGGTGGCATTTATCATGTTCACCGTTTTGATTTGTGGGGGAAACTTCTTTTGCCCTCTTGTGTTCGGTGGCCGGGGCTCCTCATTGTCGTCATCGATTTGCGACCCCTTCTCCTTGTTTTTGGCACATGAACTGCCGGCTTGTTTGAAGACCCAACATTTCTATTGGTATGATTGGCTGGTGTTCCTGGGGTGCCATGAATTTGGCATGGACGGTCGAGTATACGGTCCAGACTGGACGTGCCCGGGCTGTTTCTTTTGAATTGTTTCTTCCGTTGACCGGTATTAGAGCCGCTGAATCCGGCGTTGACGGTCGTCTCTTTGGTGTTGTCGTCATTATTTCGACGCTTGTGTTTGCTGCGTCGGGGCTTGCTGTTGTTATATCTTGGTTCAGAGGTACCAGGCTTGCTTGAGACGATGCTGCTACGAGATAGCCAGCTGTCCTTGCCCGCACAGAAGCGGGTCATGAGTGTTGTAAGGTCTGCCATGGATTTCGGCTTCTCTTGGCCAAGGTGTCGGGCAAGCCACTCATCACAGATGTTGTGCTTAAAGGCCGCTAGGGCTTCAGCATCCGGACAGCCAACAATTTGGTTCCTTTTAGTTAGGAACCGAGTCCAGAATTTCCTGGCCGACTCTCCAGTCTGTTGGGTTATGTGACTCAAGTCATCAGCGTCCGGTGGTCGCACATAAGTGCCGTGGAAGTTGTCAAGGAATGCGTCTTCCAGGTTCTCCCAACTACCAATAGAGTTTGCCGGCAGACTATTCAGCCAATGCTGAGCTGGTCCCTTGAGTTTTAGTGGGAGGTACTTGATGGCATGTAGATCGTCACTGCGGGCCATGTGAATGTGGAGAAGGAAATCTTTGATCCATACCGCTGGGTCTGTTGTCCCATCATATGGTTTGATGTTGAAGGGCTTAAACCCGTCAGTGAAGCATAGGGGGCGTGTGGCGCCTCTATGCCGGGCTACATCGCAACGCAGTTCAAATGAGTCTGGTCTGCTGTATTCGTCCTGGACGGATTTGTATTTAGTATATCTGGCGTGGCGGTCATCGTCACGCGTTGGGGCACGCCCCCGTGATCCGTAGATCGATCTTGACTGTCCTGCTTTGTTTCCAGTTCGTCTCGCAGGTCATGTGTGTAGCCCCGGGCCTTTATGTTTTTTGTTTGGCGACGGTGTGTGGGCTGGTGTTCGGGCTGATATGCCGCTTTGTCTCGGCCACGAGGTGGCCGGTCAGCCGCATCCCGCGCTAGTAGAATAGGCTCTAGTGCCTCATCCTCGAATTGAGGTAACAACCTGCGACTCGGGTATCCTTTGGTTGGGCGCTTGAGTTCGTATTCCTCGGCTGCCAGGACCTCAGTCCATCTGTCAGTAAGCAGATCTTGATCAGCTAGAAGCTATTGCTGTTTTTTCTTCAGGCTCTTTGCAGTGGTTATAAACCGGTGCTTGAAGCGCTCCTGCTCGACGGGATCCTCAGGCACGATAAATTCTTCGTCGCCAAGGCTCACCTCGTCTTCGAAGAGGGGCATGTAATTGTCATCCTCCGATATTCCATCCATTGTCTGTTCGTCAGGGCTAGCTTTCCCATCCTCCCGTCTGGCTTGCTCGAAGCTTGGCTGGGCGGGATTGTTTTCGTCTTCGGCATCATCCGGAGCGCCATTGTCTCTTGTGCCGGTATCACTATTTTTGCTATGGCGGGGTTTGGAGCAGCGCCACTGACGTCGGCGCTTAGATTGCTTCTCAAGAGGATCACCCTCCATAGCATCCTTTTGACCCTCGCCATTGTCTTCTTTGGGTGTATCCACCATATATATGTCATATGATGAGGTGGCAGTCCAGCGCCCAGTGGGCGGTGGTTCCTGTTCTTCTCCGGCATCATCGTCCATACCGTCAATGTCTTCAGAGTCGAAGTCGAGCATGTCGGTTAAGTTGTTGATAGTGGCTATTAAGTGGGTGGTAGGTGGGTAACGAATTCCTTCGTCGTCTGCTTCCCACTCAAGCCGGACATAGTTCGGCCAAAAGTCTCCTGACAGGGAGAGAGATTTTAATGAGTTTAGCACGTTGCCTAAAGGCGAGTGCTGAAAGATATCCGCGGAGCTAAACTCCATGATCGGTGCCCAGTCAGGTTCGATGGGCACAGATGCACGCGGTTCGGAGCCTATGGCCGAAGACGAGTCCGGGGGTCCGAAGACACAGACCTCCTTGGAAGTGAGATCTGTGTTCGGCTCTATCGCCGGTGAGTGTGCGACCTCCGTGGCGGGGTCCATCCACCCGTCCTTGGATGGCATGATTTGCTCTGGATCTAAAGCCGGGGCAACTGCAGGTGTGATCTCCTGAACATCGTCCGATGGCACATCTAAGTCATGCTCATCGTGTCTGTAGGGCGCACCTGTCATGGGATCGAATCCGTTGAAGATAAAGTCTCCACGGATGTCGGCAGTGTAGTTCAGGCTTCCAACCCTGACCTGATGGCCAGGGGCATAGCTATCGATCTGCTCCAGATGGCCTAAGCGAATTGGCCCGCAGTGCGAAGCCGCCGAATACGAAGATCTGTCCGGGGAGGAAAAGCTCACCCGGGACCGCATCATTGTAGACGATTGAAGGAGCCATCAAGCCTTACTGTGACGACACACTAGAACTCTCAATGATAGCACCAATATCAGTGTCAAAACCGGCGGATCTCAGGTAGGGGGTCCGAACTGTGCGTCTAAGGCTAATGGTAACAGGAGGCGGGGGACGTAATGTTTACCCAGGTTCGGGCCCTCTCTATGGAGGTAATACCCTACTTCCTGCTTGATTGATCTTGATGATATGAATATTACAAGAGTTGATCTACCACGAGATCGTAGAGGCTAAACCCTAGAAGCTAGCCTATGATTATGATTGTTTTTTGTCCTACGAACTAAACCCTCCGGTTTATATAGACTCCGAAGGGGCTAGGGTTACACAGAGCTGGTTATAGAGAAGGGAATCTACATATCTGAATTGCCAAGCTTGCCTTCCATGCAAAGGAGAGTCCCACCCGGACACGGGACGAAGTCTTCAATCTTGTATCTTCATAGTCCAGCAGGCTGGCATAAGCATATAGTCCGGCTGTCCGAGGACCCCCTAATCCTGGACTCCCTCAGAGGGGGCAGAGACCGATCGACTAGTATATGTGTGAGGAAGGAGAGAGACCTAGCTATGTATTGAGGGAGATTGATCGGAATCCATGGATATGTGTACCAGAGGAATGAGGTTTGGAGAAGGACAAAGGTAGAGCGTCGGAGGGTAGGTGGTGGAGTGTCGTCTCACAAATGGTGGGAGAGGCCTGCTAGACAAACGGAGGGTACGAGTGCAATATCAATAAGAGAGGGCGGGGGATGACTGTCTGTCTATGCACGTGCGTGTGAGAGACGGGTCGGGAGGTATGCAAGGATGATGAGGGGAGATGACGTGGTTGTGGTAAGCATATGTAACTACATAGGAAGATCAACCATCATGTGTTCGAGAAAGGGAGAGACATAACTAGCGAGGTAAGTGTATCGGTGCATGGGGAAACGAATTATAGTCGACCTGGCTATATGTAGGGAGATCAATACGTATACACGCCTGCATGTGTCAGAAGCAAATAAGGTCCCGGGAGACAGACAAGGGAAGAGGGTTGCGGCTAGGAGGTGGTGCGAGAGGCCTACCATGTCGAGGGGGGAGGAGTGTGCGAGTATGAGATCAATGAAAAGAGGGGCGGGAGTGTGCACCTGCATGGAACCGTATTGGACATAGGGGGGAATGGACGGTGAGAAGAGAAGAGGGGAAGTATATATGTGTTTGTGGTAGGCACACTTGGGTAGAGAGGTATATCGACCGGTGTGTGCCGGAAAGAAGGAGCCAGGGGCCTACACACACCGCGGGTGGACGACCTAAAGAGAAATAACGAACGTGCGCGATGGAGGGGACGCTAAGGGTGGGTGAGAGGGGGCGGGCGTGTGCATGCACGATAGAAAGTTAGAGCTAGCTAGCTAGAAATAGAAGAGGATTGTGAAGGTGTAAAAGACGAACAAAGATCATAATTCATTATAAAAAAAGTGTATACGGATACTTGAATAAGATATCATAATGTAGAACATTGATTATAATTTGGGCTGATGTGTGGCTTTTGCAGCTCAGGTCTAAATACTTGTTATAATGTACGGGGTGGGGCACTATACTTTGTGTGATAAACATGGTGTGAGTATGGAACATGGTTTAGATTATGAATATATAGTTAGTACATCAAATGTACTATTATTTGGAATCAACATCAAGTGTATTCAAAAAATAGAATTCGAGTTCATGTAGTACACATAGTTCATATCTATCTCTATAGTAATCATGTGGTGTGTTATAAGGTAATACACGAATGATGGTTGAAGTTGGCAACAATCATGATTGTAGATTCTTATTGAAATAGAGAAACGAATTCAAATCAGTTCGAATTGCAGCGGGACATTTGGAATGCACTAAAATGTTGGTATGAGTAGGTTACATGCATTATACAGCAAGCGAAAAAATTTAACTGGACATAACATGGATTCATACTCCCTCCTTCCATCTATATAGGGCGTAATGCGTTTTTTAAGACCGCCTTTGACTATTGACAAGATTAATAGTACATGACATGCATAATGTGAAAATTATATCATTGAAAGCTCCTTTCACACACGAATTTAACGGTGTGCTTTGTGTAAGTTGCATGTCATATATTATTGCTCTAATATTTGGTCAAAGTTAGCATCAAAAAATGCATTAGTCCCTATTTAGATGTAAGGAGGGAGTAGCTTTGAATAGCATTTGTATAGTAAAACAAGGCAAGACTCTCTCTTTGTGTGGTGTGAATAGTTTTATTTTTTCGTTTTCTTTTTGGTTGAGGGAAGTGCGAATTGATTTGGTATGTGCAAGTAAAATGTTACACGTTAGGTTTGTCCCTAAAATTCAACCCGTGCCTTGTTATATCCCGAAAATTCAGATATCGTGCTCCCAAAACTGGCGCCTTCACAACCCGCGCATTGCTATCCCGAAATTACAACACACGTGAAAATTCCCTCTAGCTGCCAAATCCCGACACGCGAAATCCCCCTTCTAACCCTGAGCTGAAAGGGCCGCTAGTTCAAA
>NC_041393.1:260819478-260903353 GCF_002162155.2 Triticum dicoccoides
ACTTTTGTAACACACCCTACATTTTGGACAAGCGCATCCCTAAGTCATGGTTCACCCCCTCCCATCGCCTACTTTTCTCCATTCCAGCCGCGAAACCCCACCCTCCTCCGTCCGCCACCTCATCGCTGCCCAGCCGGAGCCTCTTCCCTGACAACTCGTCCACCGCAACAGCTCGACGTCCCTCGTCCACCTCCCCGGATGAGAATCCGTCGTCCATCTCGTCATCCCGCCGATGCAGCCGCCCCATCCTCCACCTCCAAGGGTCTGCTCCGACGACCGCCTCATCTATCGCGGCTGCTCCATCCCCATAGCGCTGCCTTAACCTACTCCACCGGAACCGCAACATCCTCACTGACACCTGGACGAAGCCGATGCCTACTCGGCGCCACCAAAGAGGTTGTACACTCATCGCATCGCACCTTCTCCTTAACTTGACCTCCCGGCGCCGACGGTACTCCATCCCGCATCCCCATGGAGCGGCTACCTTGAAGCCGGCGCCGCGGGCGACATCTCCACGGCGGCTCTCCCCCAGTGCGAGGCCCCTTTGGCGGCGGCTTCCATTTCCAGCCGGATATGCTATTGCTGCCCCGGCTCTTGCTCGCTCGCTCGTGCTGTTGCTGTTGCTCCGGCTCTCACTCGATCGCTCGCTCGCCCAGATGCTGCTGCTTCGGCTCTCGCTCGCAAACTCGTGTTGCTGCTGCTGCTCTCCCTCTCGCTCGTGCTGCTGCTCTGCTCCAATTTAGCTACACTTTGGTCGACTAAATTGACTTTTGGGTCAGTTAATTTTTAGTGGGGGGGGGGCTCGCCGAAGTTAAGGAAGAACCACCCGCAGCAGGGACGGGGGCTCGCCGGAGAGGTACCCCACTATCTATCTTAGGGTTCAGGGTGGGGGCGGGGGGCCTAGAGGGCTGGCCGGGGCGGCGGCGGACCGGCGGTGGGGAGTTGTTTCGGGGCAGCGAGGCGGCGCTGGGGCCGGCGGTTCGGCCGGTGGTGGCTGGCGGCTCAGGGGGGTGCAGGTTGAAGATGAACTGCACGCCCTCCCTAAACTAGATGTCAAGTGCCTCTCTGCTACCATTGCGTTCAGTTTTGACAGTAACATTCAGATTCCACAGTAAATTTCAGTTTCGATAATGAAGTTCAGAGTCAACAGTTTTTACCTCATCTATTGCAGTCAGGTGTTTTTTGGTGATGTAAATTTTACATATATATTACATCATCTATTGGAGATGCTATTAGAATCCCACTTGAGATTGACAATGTCTGTCTTGTGCTGCTTCAGCCTTGACATCTTACGGCTCATCGGAGCTGCTCCAACGACAGAACGATCCATCACAATAGAGCAGTGCCCTAGACGCCGTCTACAGATTCCTCAGATCTTCCTCCACACCTCTGACAGCCACCTCTGCCTCAACTGCTTCACTGACCAACCCAATGATGCTGAGGTCGACACGGCTACGGCAAAGAGGTTGTACACTTGTTGCATCACTTATTACTGTACATTCATGTCGATCCATTAGGGCTATTTTGGTTCAACGGAAAAACATAGCAATAGGGAATTTTCCAATGGCACTCTACTATTAAATTATTCATGCATTTTGTTGAAAGGAATGAAACAAAACATCCACCTAGACCTACTTTTCAAAATCCTATGCATGGAAACAAGACCAAGTGCATTAGTGGCAGAATAATATTCTAACTGTACACGCTTTCATATGGTTTCACTTTATTTTGGCCATGTTTCTTTGCATTCCTCTGCTCTTCCAATTCCTGTAAACCAAACACCCAAGTTGACAGAAATCCTGTGTTTACAAATGCTCTGTTTACCATGTGCATTCCTATTCTATTCCGGTGTTTTTCCTATCCCTCCGTTTTCAGAATCATGCAAGCCAAATGAGCCCTTAAAGAATTACTTCAGTTACAGGTAGGTGTCGAAGGGAATTGTGTCTGGTTTGTCCTGCTCTTGCCGCGACATCGTCCACCTCACCTGAGCTGCTCCATTGACAGAAACATCCACCAAACCAGACATCACGACTCCTGACCGTCTTTCGCCGCCTCAGATCTCCTTCCCTGCTGCCCGCACCCACCGCAACGGCATCACCATCATTGACTCAGCAGATGAACCTGAGGAGTACACGGGTCCACAAGAGAGGTCGCACTCTTTTGTTTCTGCTTATGTTATGCATTGCTTAAAATTACCTGCTACTTTATCGTCCTGTTCACCTCTTGGACTCCAAGTCAGGTCCAAATTAATGTTCAAACTTGAGTTCTAAATGAGTTGTGGGGCACATATCGAGGCAACAATGAATAGTATGTCTATCTAATATCTAGTTCACCTAGGGTATGCCTATGTTGTTCATCTTGGGTGGGAAACAAATAGTAAAGCAATCATCATCTGTCTTTTTATTAAATTAAAGCAATCATCAGCCTACTATCATTATTTTTGGATCCATCCACTGGTTGTTACCATCACTCTAAATTTCTGCATGCTCTTTTTACATAATCTCACCATATTTTTTTTTGTATGCATGTCAGATATTGTACATAGTCATGTTGAACATGTAGATAAAAAGACAAGAGTTTTGCGCGGCAATACAATGTCATGCAGACATTGCTCCATGGTGGGTTCAATGGCAAACCCTCCCCACCCCTCTCCAGATTGTAATCCAGAGGAAGATATCTGTTCTGAGGCGGATTCAGATGCCGCTGACCACTCCTATTTACCCCCCAAGGTGTTTTCTCTACCTTGGCATGATGATGTTAATCATATCATGTCATCTGCTTAGTTTAGACATGTTTTGTAATGCCACCTATTTAGTTTCTATATCATATATGGGAATTATGCAGTCTCATGTCTTTTAGCTAGCCATAATATATGTGAAATGTGCAATGCCATCCTGTTTAACCAGGCATCATATATTTGAATGATATCTTGCCCATCCTTTTCTTCATTACATTTCCATTTGTCGACAACGTTTGTACATTAAACTACTCTTCCTGTGAATCAGCGATTTGGGTGGGAGATGGGAAATCTGGAGTGAAAACAAGGCCTTCAGAGCAGACAGTGCTACCTATCGAAGCAGATCTCTTGTTGGGTCCCGATAGCTCGTCAGAGATGGATTCAGAGATAGATGACCAGTCCTATTCCCCCACCGAGGTGTATGCTCTAACTTGGCCCGGTTATACTGCTCATATCATGCATATGGTGTCTTGCATTGCATAGTTTAAACATCATATACACAATATTCAACACCATGTTCTTAGTTCAGACATCATATCGAATGCCCTCTGTTTAGCATATAAATCACATATGTGAATTAAATGATACGATCCTGATTACTTAGATAACATGTAGGTGAATTATGTCATGCGATCATGTTTAGTTATTCATCATATCTTTGAATTATGTTATGCTATGCTATCCAGTTTAGATAGACATCATATATGTGAAATTTTGTCATGCTATCCGTTTTAGTTAAACAATATACCTGTCAACTATTTCATGCCCTCTTTTTTTCCACACTATCTATTGCATCTGTCTCTCATACAATGTCTGTACATTCAACTATGTTTCCTGTTTATCAGCCATTTGAATTGGAGCGGGTGATACCAGTATCTAGCAAACTAAAAACACGGTCTTCAAATAAAACAGTGCTACCTCTTGGTGGAGATAGCACCCCGGTTGTACATGCATAAGAACCATCCCTATCACACATAACCCAAACTCTCGCAGATTGTACCCCTAATGCGATGGACAGAGAACCAAATTCACCCAATCTAACCCCAACCCCAGCAGTAGTAACCCAGTTCCTGTTGACACAACACCATCTCTACCATAGAGCTCCCAAACAAGAGCAGTTAGTAAGGCAGCTCCAGTGCCCAAAGGGCCAGTACTACCACGGCGAACCCCAACTCCACCAGTTAGTAAGCCTATTCCTGTGGAGGAAGCACAACCAGCTACTCGTAGTTTAGCATCTATCGCATTTGATGTTGTTAAATCGTATGTGTGTATCTTCCCATCTTGGAAATATTATACTGATGATGAAGGAAAATGCCAGTTGTAGGTGTTTGTCCAGGAGTTATGTGTAAGTAATGTTATTCATGGCAATTACTTTGCTTTGTCCCATACATCCTACCTCCATGATGGTTATAATACAGGAAATTTTCCCATTTTTCTCTATAGAGAAGGACTAATTTGGAAACTCAGGATGAGGTAACCTGTGCTAATACCTCTGCTATCTTCAAGAATGCTTGGTGGCGGTATCGGAATTACCTGAACAAAACGTACTTCACCGGCAAAGAAACTCATCAAATTCCCTTACGTTCTCCTGAGACACATTTACTGGACGATGACTGGGAACACCTTGTTCTGTACTGGTCCCAAACCAAGAATGTGGTAAGGTCTATGAGCTCATTTTCTATTTTTAAGTACTATATTCTTGCGTCTTACTGTACTCTATTCAATTAGAACAAGTGCCTAAACCTGAAGAACAACTGTTCTAATTTAAGGTTCCATTGCTATCATAGTTCAAAAAAGCGCTAGGCGTTAATTGTGCGTTTTGCCACCGCCTTGCCCTTTACTGACCAAAGCGCATGCTTATGCGCATTTATGCACAGATTAAGCGTAGTTATACGCAATGCATTTTGCCAACGCCTAGAGCCTAGGCGCGCTTAAGCGCTCGCTTAGGCGCGCCTTTTTTAACTATGATTGCTATCGTGCATACTGCTTTGCTCTTGTATCACTGTATTTACTCATACAAACTTATTTTTAAATTGAAGGATCCGATCAAAACTCTAATGGCACATCAGGTATGTTCACGCATGTTTCTTTAACAGGTTTGCTCTTATCAGTAGCTCTGTCGATTTCAATTTCAATTGTGTATATAGTTGACTTCTCATATCATGCACATTACTAGCATCACAACAGAGCCAATAGTGTTGTTGTACATGTAGACCCGTGGTACCCATCTGAAATCTTGTTGTGACGTGTAGTTTCCCACAATTTGTATTCTTTCACTGCTGCTTTGTCTTGAAATGATATGATTTGAACCGTGTCTCTATTTTGATTTGGCAAGACAATGCAGTGACCATATGACATAGATATATGTTTGTTTGATGCTTTTATTATGTACTAGTACTTGGCAATAGAAGACTTGGTAGTTTAATCATGTCCACCTTACTAATGAACTGGTTCACCGAAATGAGTTTCATATACTAGTACATGCTAAACTTGTTATGTGTCTGCTTGTTTCTTCTTTTAGAATGCTGACAGAATATTGGGGAAGAGTGCCTTATTAAGCAATGGTAAAAGAAGTAATGCACATAAGGCTCAGGATACATCCTTGTTGGTCTCCAACAAAGCTGATAAAACAGCTAAGGAAGACTATCTTGAAGACAGTGAGACAACCCCAAAGTCCTGTCTTGGTTTAGTGTTCGAGTTACTGGCCACTACCGCTTGCACAAGCTATTCAAACTCACTGTCTGAATCAATTTGGTTTCTTGAGTCTCAACTACAAGCTGAAAGACATCGATCAGTTGTGCTGCGACAAGAAGCGGAAGGACTGCAAAAGTCCCTGGAGCATTCAGATGCATACTTTCTGGTGCAACAGCAAGCGTTCGAGGATTTTAGCGCCAAACAGGACAAAGCTAATAAGCTTGCTAAGCTTATTGCCAGCATGGTCGATACCCAAGATAACGTTTCTTGAGCTCTTCTGAAGTTGTTTCAGTTATGCCCTTGTTTTGCTGCCGCGTTTATTTGCACTGGTGGCCAATTTTGACGGCCAATGTATGTAATATGCTGCTTTGTTCCCTATATTTGCTCTGGTGGCAAACTTTGATGCCAAGTGGATGTAATATGTGTAATAGCGGTAATAGGCTAGCGTTAATTGCTTGCTTATTTATTTCCTTATTGTCTTGTTTAATTGTTTTCTTGTAGTCACTGCAGTTCTTTTTCTATGTTTTTCTAGTGGCCACAATAGCCTATTTTTGGTAACTAGGCCAAAATAATCATGGCAACACATGGACTGTTGTTACCATGGGCCTCCTGCGGGCCGTATGATCCATGGGCTTTCTACGGGCCGTAGGATCCATTGGCCTTCTATACGGGTCGTAGGATCCATGGACCTTCTACGGGCCGTAGGATCCACGGGACTTCTACGGGCCGTAGGATCCATGGGCCTTCTACGGGTCGTACGATCTAGGGTCCTTCTACCGGCCGTACAATCCATGGGCCTTATACGAGCCATAGGATCCATGGGCCTTCTACGGGGCATATCATCATTTCGCCAATCATGGGTCATACTATTCGTGGACCATAACGGGTCGTTAATAGGTCGTATTTGATAACTCTATGAAAACAGCCCAACGGTTTTTTTACATGAAAACGGCCCAACTTATTAACAGGCCACAAACGGGCCGACTGTAACGATGGGCTGAATTTGGCCCACAAGCAGAAAATGACATTTACGGGCCGTAAGTAACCGAATGCTGGAAATGAGCCCAAGAATAAATGGGCCCTGAGAAGGCCGAAAGACAACTTGGGTTGGAAACAGCCCAATGGAATAATGGGCCGTTAATGGGTATAAAGTGATAGACTGTTCATTACGGGCCAGTTTCACCACGGGCCGTTAATGGGCCAAGAGTTACAAAAGGCCTCATATGGGCCAAAAGAAGTCATGGGCCATACATGGGCCGGAAGTTAAAACGGGCTGGAATAATATTGGACGGCCCAGATGACGCTACTGGGCCTAATTCAGAGAGGTCGTAACGGGCCCTGGGTTAGCGGGCTGTAAATGGGCTATATGTGAACATGTTGTTAATAGGCTTTCCGTGGGCCGGCCTGCCACCTTTTGACCAAGTCAAACGGCCCAGCCTTTTCATAGGAATGGGCCTCTGTTGGGCCGTGCCACGTGTCGACGTATCATAGGTGCCTTGGGTCCAATGAGTAGATGACATCTGTCCCAACGGTGAGCTGACACGTCTTTCCTCCAGCCAATGATGATTTTACACGTGGAAAATCCCCATTGGCCGGGGCTGTTAACGGGTTATTGGATCCAAAACCGGACCCGATAGCTTAACCGCGTGCCGTTATGATGGATGCCACGTGTTGGTCACCCTTGACGAAAGCACTTCTATGACGTGCGATTTATCGTCATGGAAGTGGACACTTCCGTGATGATAATTTTGGTAATGTCATGGAACACTTCTACGACAGCACAAGTATGACTATCTTGATTATGTCATAAAATCGTCATGGATGTACATGCATGACAGAAAACGCGACCTACTGTGACAAACACGTATCATCATGGAAGTGTATTTCTTTTATAGTGTCAGCTCCACCATAGTCCTCAACAGGTCCAACTCTGTTGAAGAAAAAGGCCACTGCTGGACGTGGCTCGAGGCCAAGTCCTCATAAGAAGCAAGTTGCTTTTCAAGTTCCTTCTGATGATGATGAAGCTGATGATGAAGAACTTCCTGAAATCATCAGGGACATGCAAGAAAGGGCTGCTAGAGCCAAAGGCAGTGTTGTGACTCTCATGTTGGATCCAAGGAAGATCCTAGACTTCATTGACCTCTGGCACAAGGATCCCAACACTCCACTTCCTGACTTGAACCTCACTCCTGGTCAAAGTCACATGCTAAATGCCTTCATAGGCGAAGAAAAATGGAAGTTTCAGAAGGCCAGGCAGGTCAAGAAAGCTCAGTACAAGAAGGAGTGCTTTCTGAAGAACAATGTTGTGAATATGACTCCTAAAGAACTTGTGAACATGCAAAAGGAAATCAAAGGCCTCAGTGGTGAATTTGACACATATCATGCAGACTGGCATGGTGCCAAAGTCCGATTTGCCAAACTCTCCAACTTCCTCAAGCTCAATGTTGCAACTCCATCGCAAAACAAGAAATTCCTCAGGCTAAAGCATCTACTCGGCCCACTGAAGAAAATGCTAGCACAGTTGATGAAAATCAGGTTGCTGATGACACTGAGAGTACCAGGGCTGCTGAAAATATTCCAGCCCCTGAAGAAATTGCTAGGGCAACCTCCAATGTTGCGCCTGAAGAACAACCTAGGCCAGCTGAAGAATCTGATGTTGCGCCTAAAGAAACTGAACATGCTAGGGCGACTGCATCAGTCGTACCTGAAGAAACTGAACCAACTTCATCTGCTCCTCTTGCAAAGTCATCAAAGATGAAGAATATCAACCTTCCTGCTGCATGAGAAGTGAAGAAAACTAAGGCTGCGGAGAAGGCAACTATGAAGAAAAGGAAAGCATCAACCTCTGTAGAATCCTCAGCTCCTAAGAAAGTGAGGACTTTGACAAGCTCTTTCAACAACCCAATTGATGTTGTTTTGATTTCAATAGTGCCATCAAAGGAAATTGTCCCATTTGGCAAAGACTATCTCATTCCAGATGACATTGATGAGGAACATCCTTCTGCTGCTTCCTCGGAGCAGTTGGATGAAGAAACTGAAGTGGAAGATATCCCTTCCACACCACAGGTATCATCGCCTATGCCTCAGTTCACAACTGAAGAGGCAGGTGTTGAAGAAATGGAAGAAGAAGAAGACATGGATATTGGTTCAACAACTCCCGTGCTAAATGATGACTATTGGGAAAGGCTTCACCCCAATTCACCATTGACCACACCCCTGCATCAAGTTCCTCAGTCCCATGTGCAAACTAAAGAAATTCAAATGGGATCTGAAGGACGTCACACATCCCTTCATTCCATTCCTGAAGAAATTCCAGCTACTACAGCTGAAGAAATGGAGACTCACATTACTGCTGAAGAACCTGAACCCTCAATTCCTCAGTCAGCAGCTCCAGAGATTATGAAAGAAGAGACTGTGAAACCATCAACTGCTAATCTTCAGCCCAAGCAGCAAAATCCTCATGGTAAAAGGCCAAAATTCAAGGCTGATGATTTCTTCACTGAGCACCATTTCTTCATGGATTTCAATCCATATGACTCAGCAAGACTTCGACGCAAGCGATTCTGGACAGCTAGTCAAATGAACTTATATTCATCACTCTTGTTTGACAAGGATAAGGTATTTGAGCACCTTCAAATTCCTCATGTTGACATGGAGTCCATTCCTTGCTTCCAGCCAGTTTTGAATGCTCTTCATGAAGCTGGGCTACTAAACTTCTGCATTGATATCGGCAATTGGAATGAAGAGCTAATTCTTCAATTTTATGCCACTCTGCACCTCACAGGAAATGTGGCTGATGTGAAGTCATGGGTGCTTGACTGGATGACTGAGAACACTCACTACAAAGCCCCGACCTCTGAATTACTTCATGCCGTACCAGTCAGTCCACATGTTGAAGGCGCAAGGCTCATGTATGAGGAACCTGAACTTTCAAATCATCTGATGCAAGTACCGACGAAGCCTTTGAAGGTTGGCCAAGCTCCAAGAACAACCTTCCTAGTGAAGGATTTGCTTTATGTGCCTAGGACAATCTACCGCATTCTGACCAAAACCCTCGGTCCGATCAAAGGCCACAACTCTGAAGAAGAGGAAGTTGTTGGCATCATTAAGAATATGCTATTCAACAACATACATGGTATTCCCATTAACTACCACGATTTCTTCATGAGGACTTTGGCAAATGTTGCACTGTCACCTTTTGAGTTGAAACCTTATGCACCATGGATTATGAGATTCATTAGAACAAGGTCTTCAATTCACTACAAGGAAGATTGTCAGAATCACCTCAGCTTCTTGCCTCCCATTGAAGTCCTCAAGCGGACCATTTCTTCAGTTGATGAAAAAGGCAAAGCTGCTGTTATTGATGAAGGAACTCGTCCATTGGATGGTCAGTTTTGCAAAGTTGCATCTTACTCCACCAATGATGACTCTGCAACCCAAGACTCTACCGCAAAAGCCTCAAAGCCTATTCCACGAGCCACTGCTAAATGAGTGATGACTGATCGTGAGCTTCTTCTAGGTCTTCATCAGAAGGTTGACCGCTATCACAAGTGGGTCAAGCGTCTATTTGGCTCAATTCTTCAGAATATGGCTGTTACTCAGAACAATGTGAAGAAGAATCACTACTACGTGCACGAAATCTTCGATCGCGCTTGGGTTATATTCTCTCACCTCTATGGTGATGAGACCTCAAGCAGATGGGATTTTAATAGGACTTTGATTGATCTCAGCCTCCTTGGAAGAAATTCAAGAAGGTAAAAGTTCCTCAGCTTGTCACAAGTTCATATTCTTCATCGCATGAGGTGGATGAAGCTGAAGACTTGAACGACACCACGGCATGCCCTACCTCAATGGACGACCCCAACAACGCTGCCACTCCTCCATCGACTTTGTTATGATATTCTTCAGGGGCGTTAGTCCTCATTTTTCATCCCTTTTTGTCATTCGATGACAAAGGAGGAGAAATTTGAGTTAGTCTTCAAGCAAGTCTTATATATGGGCGATTTTTCGTTAAGTTACAACTCTTGCTCTGTCGAGGTGTTTGCTCTGATGAGTTGTAAACTAAAGTCCTGTGGTGGTCTGATACTTTTGAACTACTTTCTGCATGCTTATTTCCTCAAGTACCTTAATGCACGCATGCTGAATTTCGCCAGACACCATATTTTACCATGCATTTCAAATTCTTCGTATCATAGGTTAAATGCGTGTATGAATTACAAGATATAGGGGGAGATCTCCATGATATTACTCTACAATGTGCATTTGCAATCCAAACCAAATTCCTCAAATATGCACATCTTCCGGGGGAGTTCTTCTATATCTTGCAATCAAATTCCTCAATATCAGTATTTACACTTCATATGTTTATCCCCATTGAAAACTTAACCTGTTTGTCATCAATCACCAAAAATGGGGAGATTGTAAGTGCATCTAGTGCCCTTAGTGATTTTGGTGTATTGAAGGCTTATAGGTTAAGCGACTAATGTGTTTGTGAGTGTACACATGGACTACAATAAGTCTATGAGGATTTTGATATTTATGATGAAAGTCGACCCCTGAAAATGAATGTCTTCAGTTGAAGACTTTGAAATGAGGACATTGGTGTGACCTTGAAGACTTAGATATTGATGCGAGGATTATGAAGCATGAAGACTTTTGTTTTCGTAGTCTCATTTTCTCTTTCCTGAGTCATAGGAAACACCATACTATTAAAGGGGGTCGAGGTAAAAATAAGGAAACACTTTCCAAGTGATGCTCATCTCAAAGCCTACACATACCCAATCCTTTTGAGTGAAGCCATTGGAATCTCATATAGTTCAGTCAATTTCTTCCTTGACAGATGAAAGTGCAACTAATCCCCGGGTGGTTTTGGTAATTCATAACAACATATAGCACATTGAACTAATATTATTTCAAGATCAATGTTTCAGAAAGTTCAATGGTTGGTATGGCATGGACTAGAGATGTGGACCCCTCAAAATGCTAAGGACACACATTGGCAAAAGCTCAAGACTCTACATTTTCATTTTAGTGATCCAAGATCACATTGAGTCCATAGGAAAAGCCAATACTATTAAAAGGGGATGAGGTGTTGCTTAATGGCTTGCTTGCTCAAAATGCTTAGTGATATACTCCAAAAACCCTCAACCACTTTATCATTTCCACATATGTCCTAAACTTAAAGTCAAACTCGGCCCCACCGATTTGATCTATCCGGCGCATCCGATTTCACTTGACATAGCCATATCCACAACCCTAATCAGTTCGGTCCTACTGATAGGGATCTCGGTCTCACCGATATGGGATTGCAAACTCTCTGTTTCCCTTCATAACATTTTGGTCTAAACGAGCTGAGTGATCGGTCCCACCGAGTTCGGAGTGCAAACTCTTTGTTTCCTTTTAGTAACGTTTTGGTCTAACCGAGATGAGCGATCGGTCCCACCGAGTTTGCCTGACCAAGTCTCTGTTTGCTATTACTGAAATCGGTCTCACCGAGTTCATGTGATCGGTCTCACCGAGATGAGGTTTTGCCCTAACCCTAGCGCATTAGTCTCACTGAGTTGATGTTGTCGATCCCACCGAAAAGCCTAACGTTCACATTTTGAACCAAGTTGGTCTCACTGAGTTTCACTATTCGGTCTCACCAAGTTTGGTAAATTGTGTGTAAAGGTTAGATTTTGTGTGGAGGCTATATATACCCCTCCACCTCCTTCTCCATGTGAGAGAGAGCCATCAGAATGTTCCTACACTTCCACTACTTATTTTCTAAGAGAGAACCACCTACTCATGTGTTGAGACCAAGACATTCCAATCCAACCACAAGAATCTTGATCTCTAGCCTCCCCCAAGTTTCTTTCCACTCAAATCATCTTTCCACCATAGCCAAACCTGTGAGAGAGAGTTGGGTGTTGGGGAGACTATCATTTGAAGCACAATAGAAAGGAGTTCATCATCAACACACCAGCTACTACCTTTTGGAGAGTGGTGTCTCCTAGATTGGTTACGTGTCACTTGGGAGCCTCCATCAAGATTGTGGAGTTGAACCAGGGAGTTTGTATGGGCAACGAGATCACCTACTTCGTGAAGATCTACCCAAGTGAGGCAAGGCCTTCATGAGCGATGGCCATGGTGGGACAGACAAGGTTGCTTCTTCGTGGACCCTTTGTGGGTGGAGCCCTCCATGGACTCGCGCAACCGTTACCCTTTGTGGATTGAAGTCTCCATCAATGTGGATGTACGTTAGCACCACCTATCGGAACCATGCCAAAAATCTCCGTGTCTACATTGCATTTGCTCCCTCCAAACTCCTCCCCTTTACCTTCATATGCAATGATTTACATTCCGCTACTATACTCTTAGAATTGCATGTGTAGGTTGATTGTTTGACTTATGCTAGTTGCTAAAATCTTCCAAGACTTCAAATTGGGAAAAGGCTAGATTTTAATCTGGTCAAGTAGTCTAATAACCCCCCCCCCCCTCTAAACATACTTTTGATCCTACAACAGAGACAAAGATCTTTTGTTCTCTAAGGAATTTATTTTGACCGAGGAGTTAGGAATTCGCCAGTGCGGATTGCCTACAAGTGAGGAACATGATAGCCCTGAGGAATTTGAGAGGTCAAATTTTCGACTGTTACTGTGCTACACACCAGCTATCCCAAAATATCCTACCCACCTAACGGTTATATCATTGAAGGAAATTTATGTCTTATCATGTCGGGTTGCTCCCCGGCTATAAATAGCCGCACCCTACAACCGCTAGCTGGTTGGCTGCTCCGAGAGAAACTGACACTTGTCATTGATAGCATCCCATCCTCCGAGGACTTTGAGTGAAAATCATCAGTGAGGAAAAACCCAAAGCCAAACACCTACAACCCAAAGTGATTGAGCATCACTGAAGAGATTGTTCCTGTGTGGAACTGACGCTTGTTACCTTTGAGGACTGTGCATCCTCCAGACAGTTAGGCGTCATGGTCTAGAGCATCCAAGAGGAATTGTGGATCGGCGAGTGACCGAGACTACGAAGGTTTGGAAGTCACCTGAAGACTTTCCACGAGTGATTGGGCAAGGTTTGTGTGATCTAAGCTCAAGGAGAATACGACAAGTACTGTGTGTCCGGGACCATGTGTCCTCAGGTTTAAATACCTAGCCGCTCCAACCAGACGTACAATTGTCACAACAGTTGGAACCGGTCTATCAAATCATCGTGTTCACCAAGCTACTAGTTCTATTCCCTCAACCCTTTCGTTTCCTCATTCATGTGCTGATGAACTTGATCATTACTATTTGAAGACTTTGACTGAAGACTTTATCTATTTCCTCAATCTTAATTTTTCAGTCATCTTATCTTCACGCTGCTATATTGTTAGAATTGCATGTGTAGGTTGATTGCTTGACTTTGTGCTAAGTTGCTAAAATCTGCCAAGACTTAAAACTGGGAAAAGGCTAGATTTTTATTTGGTCAAGTAGTCTAATCACCCCTCTCAAGAGATACTTTCGATCCTACAAGTGGTATCAGAGCTTTGGTCTCCATTTGCCTTGATTTCCATAGCTTTGGTGATATAGCCTTGGTTTCACAACCTTGGAGAGTATGGCATCTAGCGAGGGAAATTACCACCATAGAGGTCCTTACTTTGATGGCACTAATTTTGCTAGTTGGAAGCCTAAGATGAAAATGCATATTCTTGGACATAACCCCGTCGTTTGGGCTATTGTGTGTATTGGTTTGCAAGGTGAATTCTTTGATGGGAGAGAACTAAATCATGGAGCAACTGTGGAAGAGTTGAAGATGCTGCAATACAACGCTCAGGCTTGAGATATCCTCTTCAATGGATTATGCCCCGAAGAATTCAACAAAATCAGCCGTCTTGAGAATGCAAAGAAAATTTGGGATACTTTGATTGATATGCACAAAGGTACCGAGTCCGTCAAGGAATCCAAGTTGGATGTGCTTCAAAGTCAACTTGACAAGTTCAAAATGAAGGATGGTGAAGGTGCCGCTGAAATGTACTCTAGGCTTGCTCTCATCACAAATGAGATTGCCGGCTTAGGAAGTGAAGAGATGACTGACAGATTCATCATCAAGAAGATCCTAAGAGCCTTGGATGGAAAATATGACACCATGTGCACATTGATCCAAATGATGCCCAATTACAAAGATCTCAAGCCAACAGAAGTCATTGGAAGAATTGTTGCTCATGAGATGTCACTTAAGGATAAAGAAGAGCTTCACAATAAGTCTAGTGGTGCATATAAAGCCTCATGTGATGCTCCTGCCACATCAAGTGAGAAACAAGTCTTTAATGAGGAATTGAGCTTAATGGTGAATAACTTTAACAAATTCTACAAGAGTAGAAGCAAAGAAAGAAGCTCCAAGTCAAGATCCTACTATGACAAAAGATCTTCTAGTCATGAGCGAAATTGCTACAATTGTGGAAGACCCGGACACTACTCCAATGAGTGTACGGCTCCCTACAAAAGAAGAGAGACTCACCTAAAAGAAGAAGTAGAAGAGAAGAATCACCTCCAAGAGAGAGGAGTAGAGATGATCGTTATGAATGAAGAACCTCTCGCAGAAGCAAGGATTCAGAAAGGAAGGACAAGTCATCAAAGAGCTACACAAAACGAAGACATCAAGCTCACGTTGGCGAATGGGTATCCGGTTCTGACTCCGACCACCACTCCAAGAGAAGTTATCACTTCGACTCCGAATATACTCAAGATGAAGGTGTCGCCGGTCTTGCACTTGTGTCAACCAACTCCTACGACATATTTGACTCACCAAATGAAGGAATTGGAAGATGCTTCATGGCTAGAGGCCCCAAGGTATCACACCCCAAGTATACTGATTTCAATAGTGATGAAGATGATTTGCTAGGTGATGATGAGTTACTTGTTAACAATGCTAGTGATGAAAACTATGATGAAACTATTATTAATCATGCTAATCAAGATGAAACGAATGACAATGATAAGAAGGAGACTAAGCGTCTAACTAAAGAAATAAACACTCTTAAGTTAGCTCATGAAACTACATTAGAAGATCATCAAGAACTTTTAAAAACTCATGAGAAGCTACGTTTCGAGAAGCTCAACCTAGAGCAAGAACATGGGTTCTTAAAAGCCATCAATGATGATCTTCAGAAGAAAAGTTATTCTTACATTGCCAAGCGTTTACTCTTGTCTACTTACATGCCACAAGTAAAATCTAGCAACAAGAGTAAGCAAGATTCTTCTTCTAGTAGTAACAATAGTCATGATAAATCCAATATTATTTCTTCTAGTAGTTCTCTTGATTCCACTAATGATTCTCTTAGCCAAGTTACACTTGAGCAACAAAGTAGCTTATTGAAGTGAATTATAGAGAAAGGTGTTTACAAGAGCCTTGCTGGAAGTAAGCAATTTGAGGAAATTGTACACAAGCAAGGAAGGCACCGGAAGAATCAAGGTGTTGGTTTTGAACGAAAGTTCAATGCCAATGGAGATGAGCGGGAAGAAGATCAATACCCCAAGACAAAGTTTGTTCCTCAACAAGAGAAGTATGATCCCACTTCCTTCAAGGGAACACAAGCTCAAGATGATCTTCCACCACAAGACCACAAGCTAAAAGGCAAGGACAAGCTTCAAGAGATTGATGCATTTGAAGAAGCTCCGAAGGCCTTGGTCAAGTAGGTTCCCAAGTCTACCTCAAGTTCTACTTCGTCAAGTACATCTACAACCCCAAGGATTCCCATCAAGATAATGTGGATCCCAAAGAAGAAGAACTAGAGAGTTCTTGATGGTGACTCTGCCAACATACTTCACTCATATTCATTTTTCAAGAACAAGTGCAATCAACTTCCACATCTTGCATAAGTTCAAGGAGTCACAAACCCTCTTTTTAGTAAGTCAAGGGACAAGGTAACCTAATGCTTTCATGGACATCATCTTGTGTGTACTTCACTATATGTCTATGGATATCCTTGCTTGTTCCTTGTGGGACTAACCCATGTAGGCATTGAAAGTGCAGCTCACTCCAATGGATTGCTCCAAGTGATCTACATCAACATTGAGCATCCACATCTTAAACATCTACATGAAGTCATCATCGACAAAACCCAAGGTTAGTTCATCCCTCTAAAAGGAGATATCACATCTAGGGGGAGCTTTACTCTAAGAATTGAGCTAAAGCAACCCTAATGGTGTGAACACAACAATGCTTTATCTAAAAGTGGTAACTCCACTTGTGCTTAAACGATGAGTATGACCTATGATCAAATGTTCTCATTTGACTCCTAATTCAATATACTCATATATAGATGACCTAGTCATCGCCAATTGCTTGATAGATGCTAGAGTGTTTGTGCATGCTTTGCCACATGTTTCATTTGCCATCTTATTGTGTGAGCATGTTGGTTGCATAATTATTTCTCCATTCAAGGACATCCATTTGTTGTTTTTATTGTTTGGTCTTTTCTTTTGCCAAATGGATGGACAAGTATGCCTAAGTACCCTCTCTATCTATCTATGCTTTTCTCGTCTCAAACTCTATTCATGCTACATCACAAAGTTTGATCAAGTCAGATTCAAACCCTCTGGGTGAGGAGCACTCGAAGCCACCGATTCATCATAGACTTAAACTTCCAAAACCTCTTGATGTATTTCGGTCTGACTAATTCATTCCTTTCAAGCATACCGAGTTCATTAAGTTGATCTAGGTTTCAATCTTGGTGCATCCGATTCGAACACTTCGGTCTCACTGAGTTGTTGTAACCGCTTGCAATTATGCATCTCGTTGCCACCGAGTTGTTCCACTCGGTCACACCGACAGGGTCTGGATATATATACCCATGGGTCGAATTTTTGGAAATTCCTCCGAAACTCTTCGCCCGCGCTGTCGAGCTCTGCCGACTCGAGGTCTCCGGATCATCGTCTCCGTCGCCAGTGACCTCCTACTGCTGGTCTCCGCACCCTTCAATGGATTCTCCTCCGCCGTTGTCGCCGTAGCGAGCTCACCACAAAGTTAAGGTATGAGCTCAACCCTATGTGCAATCTATGCATTTGATTCCTGCACTTTGGTCAATGCCTTGAATCTTACCAAGTTTGAAACACTTCTATCCAATCAAAAACCTCATTAGATTAGTTTTGATTCAAAAACTTAGGGTTAGGTTTCTAAAGAACTCATCTCAGACCGACCGAGTTGTAGAAATCGGTCTCACTGATTTGGCCCTAGCCATTGCACTTGTCATTTTTGGTCTGACCGAATCTTGCAAATCGGTGTGACCGAGTTCAGATCTCTGTGAAACCCTAGCAGTCTCGGAGTCACCAAACTGTGTCTCGGTCTGACCGATCTCACCAGTTTAGACTCTGAACATTACTTCAGTGTCACCGAGTTCAACAAATCGGTAGCTCTGAAATGCCTTCTATAGAAAACTAAAACTAATTTTTTGGCTCAATTGTTTTGCAAAATCTCTGCACTTTGGGATGCTCATCCACTCTACCTCATCTATATCTATTCATAGGGCCAGCCTTCAGCTTTCAACAATGTCTGACAATAGTGACAGCCAGAATCAGTCTGAGGAACAGGTTCAGATGAGTGAGGGCACTAGTCCCTCTAAGAGCAGTTATGATGATGGGAGCATAATCACTCCCAGCAACCTGCCCAAAGCTGCAACTAGGCAGAGGAAGAAGAAGACATCAAATTCTTAGGATGAAGACTTTAAGTTTGAAGAGGAGGTCACTTCCAAGAAGAAAGTGGTCAAGAAAGAGTTTGGCACTACTGCCAACACCAAGCCAGGGATGAATAAGAAAGATCCTGCAAGAAGGATTCATATGTCCAAAGCCAGAGCCTCAACCCAAGAAACCATGGAGTTCACACTTGAACCCAAAGAGGCTAGTGAGGGCAAGAAGAGGAAGGAGAGGGTCAAAAAGACCATGGCCAGAGTTATTGGCAGTTCTTCTATGATCAGAGACCCAGATGAGGAAGAAGAGCCAGATGCAACTCCTGCAAAAACTCAGAAATTGACGGGGGATGCAATCAGATCAGGGGCTGCTCCATCAAAGCCCAAGAATTCCCCCAAGGCTACTGCTCAAGCCCCCAAGAGATCCACCAGGAACATTCCAGCAGCTGAGAAGAACAAGGCCCCAGTGCCTGAAGTGGAAGAAGAAGAGGAAGGGCAAGTGCTTAGGAAGTTGAAGCCCAAGATTCCTGACCATGATGACACCCATCCAGCGGCTGAGAACATGAAGCTTAGAAAGGATGGTGGTCTCAGGCTATCGAGGCAAAATGACCCATATGCCATAAGAAGGAGGACAGTTGTTGACTACAGGTTCCATACAAAGGAACAACAAGACTTCTATGAGACTGTGCTTCTTGACAAGAAGCCAATAGTAAGTGACATGAGATGGGTCGGCTGGAAATTCATTGATAGCAATGAAGATCATTTCCCAGGAGTTCATGAGAGTTTCAGATCAACGGGAGTTGATGCATTTGTTGGTCAGAAATTGACTAAATGGAATGATGAACTGATCATGCAGTTTTACTCTACAGCACACTTTTACCCTGATGGTAAAATTGTTTGGATGACAGAGGGTACCAGGTACCAATCTTCAGTTGCTGAGTGGGCAAAGTTGATTAATGCCCCAGAAGAGCACGAGGAGGACACTGATGTATATGCTAAGCCAAGAAAAGGACATGACTCAATGTCTCACATGTACAAAGAAATTCCAGATGCTGCCTTGGACACCCACAAGTTTGGGTCAGTTTATTATCTGTTGTCAAGTCTGCCAACTATCAACACAATTCCCATACACACTTTGTTGCCCAAGTCTAGAGATCACGGAATGATTAGAGGGCACTCAATAAATCTGCTGCATATGTTTGATGTGCCTGAAAAATTCAAAGTGATGGCATTGATTTTTGAGACAATCAAGAGAACTGATGCTGACCAAAAGAGATAATGTGGCTACACTCCACATATTCAGATGCTCATCAACTCCAAGATGGACAAGGGCATGTATCTCTTGGATAAGGAACATCTTCCCCTACTGCCAGAGTTTGAAGACAACATGGTTGTCATGGATCCATCACATCCTGCATCTGTGTAGGCTCAGGAGAAGAAAGAAAAAAGCAAAAGCAGAGAAGGCAGCCAAGACACCAAGTGCTGAAGAAGCCTCCCAGATATTTCTGAAATCCAAGCAAGATCAACTTGGTTATCTCATTCAAGAAACTTTGAGGATTGAGAAAGGATTGGCAACCCTGACTCAAAATCTAGAGAGTCTAGAGAGGATCGTTGAGACTAAATTTTATGATCTAGACTTGAAGGTCACAGAGATCCAAACTGCAATTGAGCAACTCTACGATGAAGCTGAAGAGAGAAGAGGGAGAGCTACCACTGAAGCCTTTCAGAGAGTGCCAAGGGCACAAAGGTCTGTAGCTGTGCCAGCCAGTGACATGAGGGCTACTACATCAGCACCAGCAGCTACAACCCCTGTCCAGTTGCAACTCCACCAACTCCTCAGACCTCTTCGGATCCATTCGTTGCAGGACTCCTCTCCACACCACCTTCGCACTCTGGAGCTCCCGGAGATCATGCTTAGAGAGCCGCATAGCACTATGCATTTTCAAGCTTTTTGGTAACTTGTTGCCAAAGGGGGAGAAAGCGTAAAGATCATAGTATTCGAGAGAGAGAGAGAGTGTGTTTGCTTCTTTTTGCCCTCTTGCTACTCTATTTGCTTTGCTTGTTTGGGAGATACTATGTTTTATGCTTGTGTGTGAGATACTTTCATGATCATATGTTTGATCATATCTACTTTAATGCTTGTGCTTAATGATGATATTCTATCTCTCATGTATGATCAATCATATCTTGTTGGTGATGAGTGCATATTTAATATTATATCATTTTGAGCGCTCCACCAAGATGTATGTGACATGGAAGAGTGACCCATGATCCTAATTGATTTTGCATTTGCATTCAAAAGTAAATTTCAAATAATGCACAAATTTAGGGGTAGCTCTTGCTTATCACATACTTCTCAAAGCGATGATGTACTTCATTTATATTATCATTTGTCGAAGCTTTGATCTATATGTTGTCATCAATTACCAAAAATGGGGAGATTGAAAGTGCAACTAATCCCCGGGTGGTTTTGGTAATTCGTAACAACATATAGCTCATTGAACTAAAATTCTTTCAAGATCAATGTTTCAGAAAGTTCAATGGTTGGTATGGCATGGACTAGAGATGTGGACCCCTCAAAATGCTAAGGACACACATTGGCAAAAGCTCAAGACTCTACATTTTCATTTTAGTGATCCAAGATCACATTGAGTCCATAGGAAAAGCTAATACTATTAAAAGGGGATGAGGTGTTGCTTAATGGGTTGCTTGCTCAAAATGCTTAGTGATATGCTCCAAAAACCCTCAACCGCTTTCTCATTTCCACATATGTCCTAATCCTAAAGTCAAACTCGGCCCCACCGATTTGATCTATCTGGCGCCACCGAGTTCACTTGACATAGCCATATCCACAAACCCTAATTTGTTGGTCTTACAGATAGGGATCTTGGTCTCAACAAGATGGGACTGCAAACTCTCTGTTTCCCTTCATAACATTTTGGTCTAACCGAGATGAGCGATCGGTCCCACCGAGTTTGCAGTGCAAACTCTCTGTTCCCTTTTCGTAACGTTTCGGTATATGAGCGATCGGTCCCACCGAGTTTGCCTTACCAAGTCTCTGTTTGCTTATTACTGAAATCGGTCTCACCGAGTTCATGTGATCGGTCTCACCGAGATGAGGGTTTGCCCTAACCCTAGCACATCAGTCTCACCGAGTTAATGTTGTCGGTCCCACCGAAAAGCCTAACACTCACATTTTAAACCAAGTCGGTCTCATCGAGTTTCACTATTTGGTCTCACCGAGTTTAGTAAATTGTGTGTAACAGTTAGATTTTGTGTGGAGGATATATATACCCCTCCACCCCTTCTCCATTTGTGAGAGAGCCATCAGAATGTGCCTACACTTCCACTACTCATTTTATAAGAGAGAACCACCTACTCATGTGTTGAGACCAAGACATTCCAATCCAACCACAAGAATCTTGATCTCTAGCCTTCCCCAAGTTGCTTTCCACTCAAATCATCTTTCCACCATAGCCAAATGTGTGTGAGAGAGTTCAGTGTTGGGGAGACTATCATTTGAAGCACAAGAGCAAGGAGTTCATCATCAACACACCATCTATTACCTTTTGGAGAGTGGTGTCTCCTAGATTTGTTAGATGTAACTTGGGAGCCTCCGTCAAGATTGTGGAGTTGAACCAAGGAGTTTGTAAGGGCAAGGAGATCGCCTATTTTGTGAAGATCTACCTAAGTGAGGCAAGTCCTTCATGGGCGATGGCCATGGTGGGATAGACAAGGTTGCTTCTTCATGGACCCTTCATGGGTGGAGCCCTCTGTAGACTCGCGCAACCGTTACCCTTCGTGGGTTAAAGTCTCCATCAACGTGGATGTACAATAGCACCACCTATCGGAACCACACCAAAAATCTAGGTGTCTACATTGCGTTTGCTCCCTCCAAACTCCTCCCGTTTACCTTCATATGCAATGATTTACATTCCGCTACTATACTCTTAGAATTGCATGTGTAGGTTGATTGCTTGACTTGTGCTAAGTTGCTAAAATCTTCCAAGACTTCAAATTGGGAAAAGGCTAGATTTTTATTTGGTCAAGTAGTCTAATAACCCCCCCTCTAGACATACTTTTGATCCTACAACAGTGACAAAGATCTTTTGTTCTCTAAGAAATTTATTTTGACTGAGGAGTTAGGAATTCGCCAGTACGGATTGCCTACAAGTGAGGAACATGATAGCCCTGAGGAATTTGAGAGCTCAAATTTCCGACTGTTGCTTTGCTACACGCCAGCTATCCCAAAATATCCTACCCACCTAACGGTCATATCATTGAAGGGAATTTATGTCTTATCATGTCGGGCTACTCCCCGGCTACAAATAGCCGCACCCTACAACCACCAGCTGGTTGGCTGCTTCGAGAGAAACTGACACTTGTCATTGATAACATCCCATCCTCCAAGGACTTTGAGTGAAAATCATCAGTGAGGAAAAACCCAAACCCAAACACCTACAACCCAAAGTGACTAAGCATCACTGAAGAGATTGTTCCTGTGTGGAACCGACGCTTGTTACCTTTGAGGATTGTGCATCCTACAGATGGTTAGGCATCATGGTCTAGAGCATCCAAGAGGAATTGTGGATCGGTTGGAACTGGTCTACCAAATCATCGTCTTCACCAAGCTACTGGTTCTATTCCCTCAACCCTTTCATTTCCTCATTCATGTGTTGATGAACTTGATCATTACTGTTTGAAGACTTTGACCGAAGACTTTATCTATTTCCTCAATCTTAATTTTTTAGTATCTTATCTTCAGGCTACTTATCCTGTTTAACGCCACCTATGCTCTGTGCTTGTTTCATATCATCATAATGACTGTGTTACTGCCATGTTATGCTTGCACTTGGGTACTTATTCTGCTGCTTGTAGTTTGTTGCTTAGGAAATTCCTCAATTAGTATTTCCTCGGTGAAGAATTAATAAAAATCGACTATTCACCCCCCCCCCCTCTAGTCAATATAACGCACTTGCACCTGTGCTTCGGTCTGGCCGACAGGCTTCGATCGGTGGAACCGAGTTCAATGCAGAGGAAAGATTTTGTCAACTCAGCTCACTTGCAATAGAAATTTCACAAATATTTTCAAGGAATTTGATAGAGTTTGTAATGAATTTTCTTAAAGATGCAACACAAAAAAGAAATAAAATAAAATGATCTAGATGAAGATTTTTAAGGGAAACACAATGGCAAGAAGAGATGTAGAGGAAATACAACAAATGACAAAAGAACACTAGAGAACTTCATCTAGAGATTGTCGACGATATAGTCACCTATGTTAGAGTATATTGACTTAGGAGTCAAGTGAGATCACTTGATCATAGGTCATACTCATCGTTAAGCTCAAAATGGGGTTGCCATTTTCATTTAAGCGTCTTGATGTATTCTCATCCTATTGAGTTGCTTTAGCCCATGACTTGGACAAAGCTTCTCTAAGATGGAAAATACACACCTTGGGTTTATTGTTGAACTTGATCATGTGATTGAACTTGTGGTGGATGCTCAATGTTGATGTGGTCCATCAAGAGTTGGGAGCATCCTTTTTGATTTTGAAGCTCACCTTCCTACATGGTTAGTCTTGCAAGGAATAACTCTTATGTATCCGAATTGACAATAGTGAAATTCATCATATAGATATTGTCAAAGGATATGTTGAGTGTAGACTTGTTCCTTGACCTCAACAACCAAAACATAAATACTTGATGATGTAGAAATTGCTCAAGATGCGAGTGATTCACAATCTCATGGATTGAGGATCATCCGAGTACCTACAAGGGTTAGAAAACATACAAGGGTGCAAATGTATCCAAGACAAATGATCATCATCATAAGAGAAAAATCAAGGATCGGTCATATAGGCTCATGCCTTTCATGTATCCAAATGGAATATCTATTCCAGATTTGAGGCATCGATGATGTTCAACTCACTCCTCAAGCGACAAAATATATTTTACCAAGCAGTTTAGTGAAGATATCCGCCAATTGCCTGTCGATAGAACATGCTTAAGATTAATATCTCCTTTGGCAACATGATCATGAATGAAATGGTGACGAACTTCAATATGCTTAGTTTGAGAATGTTACACGGGATTTTGTGCAATCTTAATAGCACTCTCATTGTCACAAAGCAACGGAACATGTCTCACATGTATCCCATAATCTTTAAGAGTTTGGGTCATCCAAAGTAATTGAGCACAACAAGATCCCGCGACAATGTATTCCGCTTCGGCGGTGGATAGAGATACCAAATTTTGTTTCTTGGAAGACCAAGAGACAAGGGATCTACCAAGAAATTGACATGTACCCGAAGTGGATTTTCCATCAACCTTGTCACCGGCATAGTCCGAGTCGCAATAGCCAACAAGATCAGAAGATGACCTCTTAGGGTACCAAATGCCAAAGTTTGGTGTATGAATCAAATATCTCACTATCCTTTTCACGGCCTTAAGGACATTCTTTAGGAGCATCTTGTTATTGTGCACACATGCACACACTTAGCATAATATCGGGACGGGAGGCACAAAGATATAATAATGAACCAATCATAGATCGATAAACCTTTTGGTCAATCGGGTTGCCATCCTTCTCAAGTCAAGATGTCCATTAGTACGCATGGGAGTTTTCATACATGTGCTTTCTTGCACATTGAACTTCTTGAAAAGATCCTTAATATACTTTGTTTGTGAAACAAAGGTACCTTCCTTTGTTTGCTTGATTTGCAAACCAAGGAAAAATTAAAGTTCACTCATCATAGACATCTCAAACTTTTCCAACATTAACCTTCCAAACTTTTCACTAAAATGAGGGTTAGTAGATCTAAATATGGTATCGTCAACATAGATTTGGCACATAAATAATTCTCCATTAACCCTTTTAGTAAAAAGTGTATAATCAATTTTCCCAATTTCAAAACATTTTTCAATAATAAACTTAGTCAAGCATTTATACCTAGCTCTAAGGGCTTGTTTAAGACCATGAAGAGAATCGTGAAGTTTGTAGACATGATTAGGTTTATTAGGATCAACAAAGCAAGGAGGTTGCTTGACATAAACTTCCTCCTCAATTTCACCATTTAGAAAAGCACTTTTAATATCCATTTGGTATAAGGTGATATCATGGTGCTTGTCATAAGAAAGCAAAATGCGAATGGACTCAAGTCTAGCAACGGGGGCATATGTCTCACCGTAGTCCATACCTTTGAATTGAGTGTAGCCTGGAGCAACGAGACATGCCTTGTTGTGTACAACTTTTCCATCCTCGTCTTGCTTATTCCGGAACACCCATTTTCTTCCAATGATGTTTTGATCACCATTGGGCTTCTCAACCAATGTCCACACTTGGTTTAGCTCAAAGTTGTGTAGCTCTTCGTGCATATTATTTATCCAATCCGGGCCTTCAAGAGCTTCTTCTACCTTCATAGGTTCAATGCTAGAAATGAATGAATAATGTTCACAAAAGTTAGCCAAACGAGTTTTAGAGCGAATGATTCTCCCAGTGTTGATGTCGTCGAGGATTTGTTCAATGAGATGATTCTTTGAGACTCTTGCTCTAACTCGTGAGATCTTTGCTTAGGTTGTGGTGGAACATACTCATCCTCATCATCTTCTTCTTCATTATTGGTGGCGTCATTGTTCGCTTGTGGAGGTGGAGAAGGAGGTCGAGGTGGGTCATCTTGTTGTACTTCCTCATTCCCTTCGTCTTGTCATGTTCCACTTGTGGATGCATCCATGTCAACTTGTGGTTCACCTAGATGTGAAGTTGAGGCTTCCACTTGAATGGACAAAGAACTGTCCTCCACCTCCGTTGGACGGATCTTGCCAATAGACACATTCTGAATTGCTTCCGAGGGGTCTTTGTCTCTTGCATCAATTGGCAGTTGCTCTACTTTCAAGCCGTTAGATTCATGGAACTTCACATCTACCGTCTCTTCAACCTTTCGGGTGTAATTGTTGTAGACAGGGTAAGTTTGAGAGTTTGAGCCGTAACCGAGTAGAAAACCTTCATGAGATTTAGGAGCAAATTTTGAACGATGATGCTTATCAAGAATGTAGCACTTTGCGCCAAATAATCGAAAGTGTCCAACTTGGGGTTTGTTACCTGTGAGTAGCTCGTTTGCCATTTTGCCAAGAAGCTTGTGAAGATATAGTCGATTTGTAGCATGACAAGCCGCCTCAACAGCTTCTGCCCAAAATTTTCTTGGTGTCTTTTATTCATCAAGCATCATTCTCGCAATCTCAATAAGAGTCTGGTTCTTCCTCTCAACAACTCCATTTTGTTGAGGTGTGTACGTAGCCGAGAAATCATGTGAAATCCCTTCAAGTCAAAAAGTTATCCATATTGAAGGAAATATGCCCTAGAGGCAATAGTTAAGTTATTATTTATTTCCTTTATTCATGATAAATGTTTATTATTCGTGCTAGAATTGTATTAACCAGAAACTTAGTACATGTGTGAATACATAGACAAAACTTATAGTCCCTAGTATGCCTCTACTTGACTAGCTCGTTAATCAAAGATGGTTATGTTTCCTAACCATAGACATGTGTTGTCATTCGATGAACACGATCACATCATTAGGAGAATGATGTGATGGACATGACCCATCCGTTAGCTTAGCATTATGATCGTGTCAGTTTCATTGCTACTGCTTTCTTCATAACTTATACAAGTTCCTCAGACTATGAGATTATGCAACTCCCGAATACCGAAGGAACACTTTGTGTGCTACCAAACGTCACAACGTAAAAGGGTGATTATAAAGGTGCTCCACAGGTGTCTCTGAATGTGTTTGTTGGGTTGGTATATATCGAGATTAGGATTTGTCACTCCGTGTTTCGGAGAGGTATCTCTGGGCCCTCTCGGTAATACTCATCACAATAAGCCTTGGAAGCATTGTGACTAATGAGTTAGCTCCGGGATGAAGTATTACTGAATGATTAAAGAGACTTGTCGGTAATGAGATTGAGCTAGGTATGATGATACCGACGATCAAATCTTGGGCAAGTAACATACCGATGACAAAGGGAACAATGTATGTTGTTATGCGGTTTGACCGATAAACATCTTCATAGAATATGTTGGAACCACTATGAGCATCCAGGTTCCGCTATTGGTTATTGACCGAAGACGCGTCTCGGTCATGTCTACATAGTTCTCGAACCCGTAGGGTCCGCACTCTTCACGTTCGATGACTATTGGTATTATGAGTTTATGTGATATGATGTACCGAAGGTTGTTCGGAGTCCTGGATGAGATCACGGACATGACGAGGAGTTTCAAAATGGTCGAGACATATAGATTGATATATTGGACGACTATATTCGGACACCGTGTTCCGGATAAAACCGGAGTACCGGAGGGTTACCGGAACCCCCCGGGGGCTTAATGGGCCTACATGGGCTTTAGTGCAAGAGAGAGGAGGCGGACAAGAGGTGGGGCACCCCCCTAAGGCCAATCCAAAATGCGAGGGGGGCGGGCCCCCTTCCCTTCTTCTTCTCTTCCCCTTCCTTCCCCTCCTAGTTGGACTAGGAAAGGGGGGAAACCTACTCCTAGTAGGAGTAGGAATCCCCCCCTTGGGGGCGTACCATGAGGACGGTCGGTCCCCTCCTTCCCTCCTTTATATACGGGGGAGGGGAGCACCCCATAGACACACAAGTTGATCAAGTTGATCTTTTAGCCGTGTGTGGTGCTCCCTCCACAGATTTCCACCTCGGTCATATCGTCGTAGTGCTTAGGCGAAGCCCTGCATCGGTAACTTCATCATCACCGTCACCACGCCGTCATGCTGACGGAACTCTCCCTCGGCGTCAGCTGGATCTAGAGTTTGAGGGACGTCACCAAGCTGAACGTGTGTAGATCACGGAGGTGTCGTGCATCCGGTACTTGATCGGTTGGATCACGAAGACGCTCGACTACATCAACCGCATTACATAACGCTTCCGCTTTCGGTCTACAAGGGTACGTGGACACACTCTCCCCTCTCGTTGCTATGCATCACGTAGATAGATCTTGCGTGATCGTAGGAATTTTTTTGAAATTACCGCGTTCCCCAATAGTGGCATCCGAGCCAGGTCTATGTGTAGATGTTATATGCATGAGTAGAACACAAAGAGTTGTGGGCAATAATAGTCATACTGCTTACCAGCATGTCATACTTTGATTTGGTGGTAACGTTGGATGAAGTGGCTCAGACCGACATTACGCGTACGCTTACGCGAGACTGGTTCTACCGATGTGCTTCGCACGCAGGTGGCTAGTGAGTGCCTGTTTCTCCAACTTTAGTTGAATCGAGTGTGGCTATGCCCGGTACTTGTTGAAGGTTAAAAAATCACACTTGACGAAAAATCATTGTGGTTTTGATGTGTAGGTAAGAACGGTTCTTACTAAGCCCGTAGCAGTCACGTAAAACTTGCAACAACAAAGTAGAGGATGTCTAACTTGTTTTTGCAGGGCTTGCTGTGATGTGATATGGTCAAGGCATGATGTGATATAAATTATTGTATGAGATGATCATGTTTTGTAACAAAGTTATCGGCAACTGGCAAGATCCATATGGTTGTCGCTTTATTGTATGCAATGCAATCGCCATGTAATTGTTTTACTTTATCACTAAGCAGTAGCGATAGTCATAGTAACAATAGTTGGCGAGACGACAACGATGCTACGATGGAGATCAAGGTGTCGCGCCGGTGACGATGGAGATCATGACGATGCTTTGGTGATGGAGATCATGAGCCCAAGATGATGATGGCCATATCATGTCATATATTTTGATCGCATGTGATGTTTATCTTTTATGCATCTTATTTTGCTTAGTACGGCGATAGCATTATAAGATGATCCCTTACCATATTTCAAGGTACAAGTGTTCTCCCTGAGTACGCACTGTTGCTACAGTTGGTCGTGCCGAGACACCACGTGATGATCGGGTGTGATAAGCTCTACGTTCACATACAACAGGTGCAAGCCTGTTTTGCACATGCGGAATACTCGGGTTAAGCTTGACAAGCCTAGCATGTGCAAATATGGCCTCGGAACACTGAGACTAAAAGGTCGAGCGTGAATCATATAGTAGATATGATCAACATAATGATGTTCACCATTGAAAACTACTCCATCTCACGTGATGATCGGACATGGTTTAGTTGATTTGGATCACGTGATCACTTAGATGATTAGAGGGATGTCTATCTAAGTGGGAGTTCTTGAGTAATATGATTAATTGAACTTTAATTTATCATGAACTTAGTACCTGATAGTATTTTGCATGTCTATGTTATAGTAGATCAATGGCCCGGGCTACCGTTCCTTTGAATTTTAATGCATTCCTAGAGAAAGCTAAGTTGAAAGATGACAGCAACTACACGGACTAGGTCCTTACCTTGAGGATTATCCTCATTGCTGCACAGAAGAATTACGTCCTGGAAGCACCGATGGGTGCCAGGCCTGCTGTAGATGCTACTGATGACGTTAAGAATGTATGGTAGAGCAAAGCTGATGACTACTCGATAGTTCAGTGTGCCATGCTTTATGGCTTATAATCGGGACTTCAAAGACGTTTTGAACGTCATGGAGCATATGAGATGTTCTAGGAGTTGAAGTTAATATTTCAAGCAAATGCCCCGAGTTGAGAGATATGAAGTCTCCAACAACTTCTACAGCGGCAAAATGGAGGAGAATAGTTCTGTCAGTGAACACATACTCAGAATGTCTGGGTACCATAACCACTTGACTCAACTGGGAGTTGATCTTCCAGTTGATTGTGTCATTGACAGAGTTCTTCAATCACTACCACCAAGCTATAAAGGCTTCGTGATGAACTATAATATGAAAGGGATGAACAAGACTATTCCTGAGCTCTTCGCGATGCTAAAGGCCGCGGAGGTAGAAATCAAAAAGGAGCATCAAGTGTTGATGGTCAACAAGACCACTAGTTTCAAGAAAAAGGGCAAAGGGAAGAAAGGGAACTTCAAGGAGAACGACAAAAAGGTTGCCGCTCAAGAGAAGAAACCCAAGTCTGGACCTAAGCCTGAAACTGAGTGCTTCTACTGCAAAGGGACTAGTCACTGGAAGTGGAACTACCCCAAGTATTTGGCGGATGAGAAGGATGGCAAAGTGAAAGGTATATTCAATATACATGTTATTGATGTGTACTTAACTAATGCTCGCAATAACGCCTGGGTATTTGATACTGGTTCTGTTGCTCATATTTGCAACTTGAAATAGGGGCTACAAATTAAGCGAAGATTGGCTAAGGACGAGGTGACGATGCGTGTGGGAAATGGTTCCAAGGTCGATGTGACCACCGTCGGCATGCTACCTCTGCATCTACCATCGAGATTAGTTTTAGACCTGAATAATTGTTATTTGGTGCCAGCGTTGAGCATGAACATTATATCTGGATCTTGTTTGATGCGAGATGGTTATTCATTTAAATTAGAGAATAATGGTTGTTCTATTTATATGAGTAATATCTTTTATGGTCATGCACCCTTGCTTATTGGTCTATTTTTGTTGAATCTCGGTAGTGATGATACACATATTCATAGTATTGAAGCCAAAAGATGCAAAGTTAATAATGATAGTGCAACTTATTTGTGGCACTGCCATTTGAGTCATACCGGTGTAAAGCGCATGAAGAAACTCCATCCAAAAGATGCAAATTAATAATGATAGTGCAACTTATTTGTGGCACTACCGTTTTGGTCATATCAGTGTAAAGCGCATGAAGAAACTCCATGCTGATGGACTTTTGGAATCACTTGATTATGAGTCACTTGGTGCTTGCGAACTGTGCCTCATGGGCAAGATGACTAAAACTCCGTTCTCTGGAACAATGGAATGAGCTACTGGCTTGCTGGAAATAATACATACCGATGTATGCAGTCCAATGAGTATTGAAGCTCGTGGTGGGTATCGTTATTTTCTTACCTTCACAGATGATTTGAGAAGATATGGTTATATCTACTTAATGAAGCATAAGTCTGAAACATTTGAAAAGTTCAAAGAATTTCAGAGAGAAGTGGAAAATCATCATAACAAGACAATAAAGTTTCTACGATCTGATCGTGGAGGAGAATATTTGAGTTATTAGTTTGGTCTTCATTTGAAACAACATGGGATAGTTTCACAATTAACGCCACCTAGAACACCACAGCGAAATGGTGTGTCCGAACGTTGTAACCGCACTTTATTGGATATGGTGCGATCTATGATGTCTCTTACTGATTTACCGCTCTCGTTTTGGGGTTATGCTTTAGAGACGGTTGCATTCACTTTAAATAAGGCACCATCAAAATCCGTTGAGACGACGCCTTATGAACTGTGGTTTGGCAAGAAACCAAAGTTGTCATTTCTTAAAGTTTGGGGCTGCGATGCTTATGTGAAAAAGCTTCAACCAGATAAGCTCGAACCCAAATGGGAGAAGTGCATCTTCATAGGATACCCAAAGGAAACTGTTGGGTACACCTTCTGTCACAGATCCAAAGGCAAAATCTTTGTTGCTAAAAATGGATCCTTTCTAGAGAAGGAGTTTCTCTTGAAAGAAGTGAGTGGGAGGAAAGTAGAACTTGATGAGGTAGTTGTACCTTCTCCCTTATTGGAAAGTAGTTCATCACAGAAATCAGTTCCTGTGATTCCTACACCAATTAGTGAGGAAGCTAATGATGATGATCATGAAGCTTCAGATCAAGTTACTACCAAACCTCGTAGGTCTTATAGAGTAAGAACCGCACCAGAGTGGTACGGTAATCCTGTTCTAGAAGTCATGTTACTAGACCATGATGAACCTACGAACTATGAGGAAGCGCTGATGACCCCTAATTCCGCAAAATTGCTTGAGGCCATGAAATCAGAGATGGGATCCATATATGAGAACAAAGTGTGGACTTTGGTGGACTTGCCTGATGATCGGCAAGCCATAGAAAATAAATGGATCTTTAAGAAGAAGACCAACGCAGACAGTAATGTTACTGTTTACAAAGCTCGACTTGTTGCGAAAGGTTTTTGACAAGTTCAAGGAGTTGACGATGATGAGACTTTCTCACCCGTAGCGATGCTTAAGTCTATCCAAATCATGTTAGCAATTGCTGCATTTTATGATTATGAAATTTGGCAAATGGATGTCAAAACTGCATTTTTGAATGGATTTCTGGAAGAAGAGTTGTATATGATGCAACCAGAAGGTTTTGTCGATCCAAAGGGTGCTAACAAAGTGTGCAAGCTCCAGCATTCCATTTATGGACTGGTGCAAGCCTCTCGGAGTTGGAATAAATGCTTTGATAGTGTGATCAAAGCATATGGTTTTATACAGACTTTTGGAGAAGCCTGTATTTACAAGAAAGTGAGTGGGAGCTCTGTAGCATTTCTAATCTTATATGTAGATGACATATTGTTGATTGGAAATGATATAGAATTTCTGGATAGCATAAAGGGATAGCTGAATAAGAGTTTTTCTATGAAAGAAATCAGAGAAGCTGCTTATATATTGGGCATCAAGATCTATAGAGATAGATCAAGACGCTCAATTGGACTTTCACAAAGCACATACCTTGAGAAAGTTTTGAAGAAGTTCAAAATGGATCAGTCAAAGAAAGGGTTCTTGCCTATGTTACAAGGTGTGAAGTTGAGTCAGACTCAATGCCCGAGCACTGCAGAAGATAGAGAGAAAATGAAAGTCATTCCCTATGCTTCAGCCATAGGTTCTATCATGTATGCAATGCTGTGTACCAGACCTGATGTATGCCTTGCTATAAGCATAACAGGGAGGTACCAAAGTAATCCCGGAGTGGAGCACTGGACATCGGTCAAGAACATCCTAAAATACCTGAAAAGGACTAAGGATATGTTTCCTGTTTATGAAGGTGCAAAAGAGCTCGTCGTAAATGGTTATGTCGATGCAAGCTTTAGCACTGACCCGGATGACTCTAAGTCGCAAACCAGATACACATTTTTATTGAATGGAGAAGCTGTCAGTTGGTGCAGTTCCAAGCAGAGCGTCGTGGCGGGATCTACGTGCGGAGTACATTGCTGCTTCGGAAGCAGCAAATTAAGGAGTTTGGATGAAGGAGTTCATATCCGATCTACGTGTCACACCTAGTGCATCGGGTCCAATGAAAATCTTCTGTGACAATACTGGTGCAATTGCCTTGGCAAAGGAATCCAGATTTCACAAGAGAACCAAGCACATCAAGAGACGCTTCAATTCCATCTATCATTAAGTGTCAGAGGGGGACATAGAGATTTGGAAGATACACACGGATCTGAATGTTGCAGACCCATTGACTAAGCCTCTTCCATGAGCAAAACATGATCAGCACCAAAGCTCCATGGGTGTTAGAATCATTACTATGTGATCTAGATTATTGACTCTAGTGCAAGTGGGAGACTGAAGGAAATATGCCCTAGAGGCAATAATTAAGTTATTACTTATTTCCTTAATTCATGATAAATGTTTATTATTCATGCTAGAATTGTATTAACGGGAAACTTAGTACATGTGTGAATACATAGACAAAACTTATAGTCCCTAGTATGCCTCTACTTGACTGGCTCGTTAATCAAAGATGGTTATGTTTCCTAACCATAGACATGTGTTGTCATTTTATGAACGGGATCACATCATTAGGAGAATGATGTGATGGACATGACCCATCCGTTAGCTTAGCATTATGATCGTGTCAGTTTCATTGCTACTACTTTCTTCATGACTTATACAAGTTCCTCAGACTATGAGATTATGCAACTCCCGAATACCGAAGGAACACTTTATGTGCTGCCAAACGTCCCAACGTAAAAGGGTGATTATAAAGGTGCTCTACAGGTGTCTCCGAAGGTGTTTGTTGGGTTGGCATATATCGAGATTAGGATTTGTCATTCCATGTTTTGGAGAGGTATCTCTGGGCCCTTTCAGTAATACTCATCACAATAAGCCTTGCAAGCATTGTGACTAGTGAGTTAGTTGCGGGATGAAGTATTATAGAACGAGTAAAGAGACTTGCCGGTAACAAGATTGAACTAGGTATGATGATACCGACGATCGAATCTCGGGCAAGTAACATACCGATGACAAAGGGAACAACGTATGCGGTTATGCGGTTTGACCGATAAAGATCTTCGTAGAATATGTACGAACCAATATGAGCATCCAGGTTCCACTATTGGTTATTGACCGGAGACGTGTCTCGGTCATGTCTACATAGTTCTCGAACCCGTAGGGTCCGCACGCTTAACGTTCGATGACGATTGGGATTATGAGTTTATGTGATATGATGTACCGAAGGTTGTTCGGAGTGCCGGATGAGCTCACGGACATGACGAGGAGTCTCGAAATGGTCGAACATAAATATTGATATATTGGACGGCTATATTCGGACACCGGAAGTGTTCCAGATAAGTTTCGGATAAAACCGGAGTACCAGAGGGTTACCGGAACCCCCCGGGGGCTTAATGGGCCTACATGGGCTTGTGGACTAGGAAAGGGGGGAAACCTACTCCTAGTAGGAGTAGGAATCCCCCCTTAGGGGCGCACCATGAGGCCGGTCGGCCCCCTCCTCCCCTCCTTTATATACGGGGGAGGGGAGCACCCCATAGACACACAAGTTGATCAAGTTGATCTTTTAGCCATGTGCAGTGCCCCCCTCCACAGATTTCCACCTCGGTCATATCATCGTAGTGCTTAGGCGAAGCCCTGCGCCGGTAACTTCATCATCACCGTCACCACACCATCATGCTGACAGAACTCTCCCTCGGCCTCAGCTGGATCTAAAGTTCGAGGGACGTCACCGAGATGAACGTGTGCAGATCGCCGAGGTGCCGTGCGTTCGGTACTTGATCGGTTGGATTGCGAAGACGTTTGACTACATCAACCGCATTACATAATGCTTCCGCTTTCGGTCTACGAGGGTACGTGGACACACTCTCCCCTCTCGTTGCTATGCATCACCTAGATGGATCTTGCGTGATCGTAGGAATTTTTTTTGAAATTACCACGTTCCCCAACACATATTAGTGTTCCTGAACTCCGTTCCATTATCACTTAGAACCTTCTTGATCTTCACTTCAAATTGATTTTAGGCCTTCTTAGCGAAGTTCTTGAAGATTTTTTGGACCTGCGATTTTTCATCAAGAAAGAACACCAACGTAAGTCTAGAAAAATCATCAACAATGACAAAACTGAAAGAGTTACCACCAAGACTTTTGTAAGCACTGGGACCGAAGAGGTCCATGTGAAGTAGCTCAAGTAACCTTCTTGTGGTCATGATGTTCTTTACGGAATGACTTCCTCCAACTTGTTTTCCCCTGGAGTTGTCTCCAAAAGTCACATACTTGCTTGGACCATCATTTTTGGCAAGCTCATGGAACATGTCTTTATCTCCGGTCATGTGATTGATACATCCACTATCTCTCTTTTACTCTGGATATGTAATTTCGAAGATTCGCTATGAGACTAAGATTCCTCATAGTATTCTCACATTCGATGTCAAATTCTTCGTCCTCGTCCTAATACCATGCTCAATGTCATCATCATCGTCGTGTGTGTATTCATCACCTAGTTCAAGTGATTCATTAGATTTATGACCATGACAATGTGCAAGCTTGTGAATTCTAATGGTTTCCGTGATGATGCTACTAATGGCTCCAACATCACCCTTGGCACGCATAAGATCACGGAGCTCAAATAGACATTCATCAAACTTGGGATCACTAGGCTTCATCTTATGGAAAGCAATGGACTTTTGAAGAATTTCATTCAGATTTTTCAAAGAGTAATTTGGAAAGCATTCCTCAAGATAATTCAATATAGTATATGAGCATTCAAAGGTTGGCAAGCAAACAAGCACATTTCTAGGCAATTCTCTAATGATAAGATTAACAGTCCTAAGATTTTGAACCATGTCAAGATACTCATCGGGGTAGGATGCAAAGGATCAATGGGAGGCACATAAGGGATAAGAATATACTTGTTCAAATTGTATTCATTGAAAATCTCAAGCATCTCACTTTTACAAGAACCATAAGACTCCCATCAAGAATGGGCACTCTATGTCTAATACTCACGAACGTAGACTCGTCCATCTCCCTCCAATGATGATTAAACCAAAGCAATGGAGACCAATGCTCTGATACCAATTGAAAGGATCGAGAAGAGAGGTCTAGAGGGGGTGATTAGACCCTTAACAAGTAAAAGTGATAGTTTTTAGCTTCTTCAAGTTAAGGTTGAGTTTAGCACATGTTACAGGGTACACAGTACATTTTCCACAAGCATAGCAAGAGTATGAGTAGCGGAAAGAGTAAAGCATGCAATTGCAAGAATGTAAAGGGATGGTATTGGAGTGTGCAAACACAATGGAGACGCAGAAAATTTTTAGCGTGGTTCCGATAGGTGGTGCTATCATACGTCCACGTTGATGGAAACTTCAATCCACAAAGGGTAGTGGTTGCGCGAGTCCACGGAGGGCTCCACCCACAAAGGGTCCACGAAAAAGCAACATTTCTATCCCAACATGGACATAGCCGACGAAGGACTTGCCTCACTCGGGTAGATCTTAACGAAGTAGGCGATCTCCTTGCCCTTACAGACTTCTTGATTCAACTCCACATCATGTCGGAGGTTCCCAAGGGACATCTAACCAATCTAGGAGACAACACTCTCTAAATGGAAATAGATGGTGTGTTGATGATGAACTCCTTGCTCTTATGCTTCAAATGATAGCCCCCTCCCAATACTCAACTCTCTCACGCAGATTTGGCTATGATGAAAGAAGGATTTGAGTAGAAAGCAACTTAGGGAAGGCTAGAAATCAAGGTTCAAATGGTAGGAATGGAAACTCTTATCTCAATGCATGAGTAGGTGGTTGTCTCTCAGAAAATGAATGGTGGAAGTGTAGGCACGTTCTGATGCTCTATCCTTGAGGAGGAGGGGTGGAGGGATATATATAGCCTCCACACAAAATCCAACCGTTACACACTTTTGACCCATCTTGATGGCACCGATCAGAAAACTTGGTGGCACCAATCTGTGTAAAAATATGAACATTAGGAATCTCGATGGGACCGAAGGGAACAACTAGGTGGGACCGATGTGCTAGGGATTAGGGAAAACCTCATCTCGGTGGCGCCGATCGCATCATCTCGGTGATTGCAACATCTGGTGGGACCGAATTGATTGCAGCAAGTCACAGAGAGCTGGCAAGGCCATCTCGGTGGGACTGAAGTGAAGCCATAAGGCAATGGAGATCAGTCAAGCCATCTCGGTGAGACCGATTGCAACATCTCAGTGGGACCGAATTGATTGCAACAAGTCACAGAGAGCTGACAAGGCCATCTCGGTCGGACCGAGATCCATATCGGTGGAATCGAATTGTTAGGGTTTTGGCAGCGGCTAAGTCCAGATGAACTCAGTGGCTCCGGGTAGGAAATATCGGTGTGGCCTAGTTGGGAATTTAGGGTTTGGACATATCTGGGTAGAGAAAGTGGTTGAGGGTTTTGGAGCAATATCACTAAGCACTTGAGCAAATAGATCATTAAGCAACACCTCATCCCCTTTTAATAGTATTGGATTTCCTATGAACTCAATGTGATATTCGATCACCTAAACAAAAATGTAGATTCTTGAGCTTTTGTCAATCCTTGTCATTAGCATTTTGAGGGGTTTCACATCCTCTTGTCCTTGCCACTCCACTGCCGAACTTATCTGAAATATACTAGATAAAAATATTAGTCCAACAAGGGATATGTTGACATTAATTACCAAAATCACCCAGGGAGCACTTGTGCTTTCAAGTTGGTCTTTGCGCCAATGGCGCAACGGGTCATCTAGTGTAGTTAAAGCCTTGCACATGGAGGAGGGTACAATATGGGTCTTCCTTTTCTTCACCTTCGGCAACAAACCGACCGTATTTTGCCGTTCTTTTAACCGCCTCCAATGTTGCTAACGCTAAGTGTTTATGTCAACTTGTGACCTACACTGTTGTATTGTACTATTAATTTTGGTGGTTGTGATTCTTGAACATATGTTGATATGTATGATAGAATAGAAATATGTTGAGTTGTGCCTACATTCGAATTCAAATGCAAATTCTGGTGAATTAGCTATTGCAACAATTAGATTATAGAGAGATAAACACCTTGTGTTTGATCTACAGATGCTAACACCTTTTTTTAGACTTGATCAAACTTAGGAAGTTTGCGTTCGGATAAATCTAGAATTTTAGTTAATTTGGAACGATGAAGTATGTTGCAATGTGTTTTCTTAGTAGTTGCCTATGTTATTCTAGTTTGTTGCGTCGTTTTTTCATGTCACATAATATGTTGCACCCCCATTTCAACTTTTGTTTTTGTTGCAACAAAATAGAGATTTAGTGTGTGCCCTAATTGTTTTACTGTGTGGGCATGTTTGAACTGTTGCAACACCTTAGAATGATTTTTTGAGATTTTGACAGAAATTTGTGCACACAAAAAAGTTATATGTGAGAGTTTGATGTTGCAATGCAAAAGATGGAAGTTTCACCCGGCAGATGCCTTAGCATTGACCCTCTCTGTATTACCGAAAAAGGCTTTCGCCCCGCTTTATATATAAAGGCCCTCTGTGTATTTAATTAAGCAAAAGCATAAATATGATCACAACCAAACAAAGAAGCAATCTGGCCACCAGATGTCGAAACAGGACAAAAAAACTTTAAGATAAACCGCTGCATCTTCCAAAAGTATGATTTGCCAGCATTAGCCGGTGAAATAAGAAAGGTGCAAGATGAGACGTTGCCTTCAGCTTGTTAGTGCAGAGATAGCATTAACGGAGAAGGTCAGTTGATGGTACATGAACAATGGACGTCTGAAGTGAAGAGACCAAAGGCAAAGTGTGACATGGCTAGAACTATTCCTACGCCTGATCTGCTCATAGTAACATCGAATGGACAAAAAATGCAGGAAACTTATCAGATATGTCTACTGTGTCATTCTTCACGTACTCTTGTCAGTATTATGCCAAACGGGGAACCCTGCTTACTATACTGCTACGCCAATTGGTATTCCGAGTAGATGATCAGTTGTAACAGGCAGCAGTCAGCATCTTCGCCTGACTGCCTCCTCTTTTGGCTTTCTTTCTCTTTCGGCACCGAACATCATATCTTCAGTGACGACAGAAAATTGATTTACAGCTCAAACATGATCTGCACAATGTTACATTTTTTGTTTATGTTTTCCTATGCGAACATAATTGCTACTCACAGGTCAACTTCATGCTTCACTTGTAAGAAGGCATTTCAGACTTTTACAAAAAAAAAAGGAGCTCAAAAGGTAGAGCAACAGTATATTCAGATCTTACAGCCTTCCCACTTCAAAGCTTGCGATCTCCTAGTGACGATACTTGACAGTGCTGCACTGATCAGGATTCCCACAAAAAAATTGCGCACAAAGACGAATATAACCCGAAGAACAATGTTTTCAAAAAGGCAATAAAGCAATATGAAATACCACTACTAGAACAACTACAATTGCCAACTTGAGGACGCGTCATGTTCTTTATCAACAAGCAAAAAGGCCTAAAGAACATGCTATCCACGTCTCTTCCTCTAGTGCCCTGGTCCTCTTTTGATCCTAAAAAAAAACTCAGGAAATCATTCCTAGGGATGAAGAGTCGCCTGCCTTCTCCGGTCATAACAAGCTGAAACGGGGATGACCCCCCTGTGCCTCGGCAAGCACGACCGCCACAACAATTGCCAAGGCGGCTTGGAAACCTCCGGACGCCGACCACGATGCCATGGTGCTTCCACGGGCGCCGCTGGTTTTCTTCAAAGATGCCAGCCACACGTCGTCTTCAAGCTGCTCATGGCTCGGCCTCCGCAATGCGTGCTTCGGTTTGCCACTGCGAAGCGTCAAAGGTGATTGATCTAATTAGAGACTCAAAGGCATTGTAACAAAGGCGAAAGGTGGGGATGGGGATGGAACAAAGGCGAAAGAAAGAACAACTCAATCAATCAAAGCTTCTTTTCCTTGCTCCAAGCCTAACTTTCTCACTTTCTCTTCTTTGCCCGTTCCCCATTCCAAATCAAAATCTCATTATATTTTCCAGCCCAGAGAAAATATCATTGTTGAGCTGAATCAGATTCAGATCTGAAACACTATGATTTCAACTAGATCGTAGTGTCATAGCATCAGAAGGTATTCAGAGGAAGGTACCTGTAAGGATTGGACTGCGGGCAGAAGGTAATGGTGTAATCAGTGTGGTTGCAGGTGAAGGTGGAGGTGGCGTCGTCGTAGGCGTAGCTGTAGGACTTTGGGCATGCCGACTTGAAGAGCTGCGAGTACTGGGAGGGGTGGCACGTGTCAGGGTTCCCGTATGCGCCGTTGCAGCAGTATTCGGGCTTGCCGAAGGCCTCGCAGGCGCTGCGGCAGGCCAGGCCGCCGCCAGAGCGGAGCTCCGAGGGGCAGCGCTCGTTGAGGTCAACTAGGCACCCAGTGTCGGGGCACCCAGGCACGGACGGCTGCACCAGCATGGGCAGGTTGTAGCCGTCGACGAGGCTGACGTCGTAGAAGTCCTTCCCGCCGTCGCCGTCGAGGGTGAACTCCGCGAGCGTGGCGGGCGGGGTGGCCCCGGCGCCGCGGCACTCTATCTCGCCGGAGCCGCAGTCCCCCGTGACGCAGGTGCCCTTGCCGCCGTTGAAATCACAGCCAGAGCGCGCCCAGAAGCGGCCCGACCAGCCTGTCGGCCCGTAGATTGAGCGCGACTGGCCCGGCGAGAGCGCGAAGCCGGTGGTCTCCAGCGGCGGCGAGGTGGAGCCCGAGAGCAACCCGGGCCACACCGTGTCCGTGCACCGGTTGGCGAAGGTGAACGTGATGGCGTTCACTACCGGCCCTGTGCGCCGCAGAAAAAAAATACACAAATCCGAACACTCAGCTCACCAAATTGAAAACCAAGCTCGCAGCTCTACCTCGCGCCTCCAAATCAGGACCAATCCAACGCGAATACCACTTCCACAAGCACTACTGGATGGACTGTCGGGTGGATCGATACCTTGGAAGAAGGTGAGAAGGAGGAGGACGACCGATGCCGGAGAGCCGAGGAGCAGCGACGGCTGAGCCATGGAAGGCCTTCGAAGACTCGCTCTCGAATTGAGCGCGAAACAAGTGAAGCCGCGCTGCGCTGTTGCTTTCCTGTCCAGGAGGAGCTTGGTGACTGGCGAGCTTGCCGAACTGGAATATGGGGGGAAGGCTACGCGGAGGAAAAGGTGGCCGTATGGTGTGGTGGAGACGGCGGCGGTTGTAGACGGGGGAGAGGAGTGGAGGGCGAAGTGGGCACGAGCACCACCGACCGCGGTCTACATTGCTCAGCTGATTTTTTTTCCCTTTTATGTTCGGTTTGATTGTGTCACTTAGACGTGCAATAACTCGTTGGGTTCTTCTAAAGTGTAAAATTTTCGTGTAGTTGGCAATGCAACATCGGATTTGGACGTCTGACAGAAGAGCAAGGCATGACCTTCAGGATGCCCCGTCTACTTGCTACACGTGCCTGCAAGATGAGAACAACGCGGAACACATTTCTTGTACAGTGCGTCTACACTAGGGAAGTATGGCATAACATCTTCGAGGCGTTGAGCTTGCAGGGCAACATTCCGGAGCCGGAGGATAGTTTGCTGGATTGGTGGTTGGCTAGGAGGGCTCACTTCAGGAAGGGTTTCAAGCATGGCTTTGACACGGTGATCATTGCGGCCGCCTGGGCTTTATTAAAGCAACGCAACGCCAGAGTGTTCCATCGTACCAACCAGCAGAAGACGGCGTCGGATCTGGCCCTTGCCATCATTGCGGAGCATAAAGAGTGAAGGTTGGCGGGCTTGGGAGGAGGAGGTTATGGCACGTTTTGTGAGAGTGTAGGCGTAGTCTAGCGTGTAGGGTGTGCTAGGGTGTGCGTCCTCGATGGAAGCTCGCTTCCATCCTAGATCTTCTTGTAAATTGACCCATGCTCTTCTTTTCTATGAAATTAACATACGACTTTGGCGTACTCTCGAAAAAAAAGTGCAATAACTAGAGAACATCTAGATGTGTCCCAAACAACCTCTTTTTTGCGACAAAACTAATGGTTTGATTCGGTGCTGTGTGGATTCTGGTATTTCGATTTGTTGGATGATAAAATTTTGCCATTTCTGTAGAACTGTATCACTGTATGTATGTTCACATAAGGCACTCAGTCGTTGAACAAGGGGACGCCCTCTCAGGGGCAGCCAGGCGAACCATTTGCCGCCATCCCGGTCTCCTTTCTACCCTTCCACCTCATTGCCACCGGAGGAAGCCAGTAGACCATGTGCACATTGATCCAAATGATGCCTGATTTACAAAGATCTTAAAGCTACTAAAGTGATTGAAAGGATTGTGGTACATGAGATGATACTCAAGGGCAAAGAGGAACTTGATTGTTAATCGACTAATAGTGCTTACAAGGCCACTAGTGACACTCCAAACACTTCAAGTGAGAAGCTAAAGGATGTTTCTAATGAAGAACTTGGTATCATGGTTCACAAGTTCAACAAGTTTTGCAAGAACAAGTTCAAGGGTAGAGAAGCTACTCCAAGTCAAGACCTTCCGATCATGATGAAAATTGCTAAAATTGTTGACGGATCGGATATTTCTCATCAGATTGTACAGCTCCTCCCAAAAGAAAAGATTCTTTAGCAAGAAAGAGAAGGAGTAACAATGATAGAAATGAGAGAAGACCTTGTAGATGCAACCGAATAAACAAGAAGGACAAGTACCCCAAGAGATCTCAAGAAAAGTTCACGCGCAAAAAATGAATGGGTATATGGTTTTGAATCGGACGACAACTCCCAAGATAGTTATCACTCTAACTCTGAAGCGAAGGCGTTTCCGGTATTGCACTTCCCTCCATCAAAACCCAAGTGTTTGGTCAATTTACCAAAATGAAGGAATTGGTGGATCTTTAAGATACTTAATGGCCAATGGCCCCAACGTAACACGCCCCAAGTTTGTGGATTTCAATAGCACGAAGATGATTTACTTAATGAGGATGATTGTGATGTGAGATATGGCACACTTGCTAGCATGTGTGATAGAGAAGAAAAATAGTTTATTAAACCAAAGAGTGAGAATGAAAGTTAACTAAAAAGCTGGACACTCTTAAGTTAACACATCAAACTCAACTAAAGGATCATAGAGGATTCTTTTAAAACTCGTGAGAAGCTAGGCTTCGAGATGCTTAATTTGAAGCAAGAGTATGATTGTTTACCCAAAAAGGCTTTTGCCCCGCTTTATATATAAAGCAAACCACCAGAGCCAATGAGTTCAACACAAAGATCCACACCGCACGACACACACACAGTAACGAACGAGCAAAGTACAAGAGGTTAATGCAGAGGGCACAACTCACAACTCAACAAGCCCAAAAGAACTACAAACAATATACAATGGCCGCGGCGACACCACAACCATGACCACAGGGATCCCATGGACTAATTCGACTCAGCATGTGGTGGGGGAAGCGGAGGATGAAGGAAATATGCCCTAGAGGCAATAATAAAGTTATTATTTATTTCCTCATATCATGATAAATGTTTATTATTCATGCTAGAATTGTATTAACCGGAAACATGATACATGTGTGAATACATAGACAAACATATAGTCACTAGTATGCCTCTACTTGACTAGCTCATTAATCAAAGATGGTTATGTTTCCTAACCATAGACATGTGTTGTCATTTGATTAATGGGATCACATCATTAGGAGAATGATGTGATTGACATGACCCATTCCGTTAGCCTAGCACTTGATCGTTTAGTATATTGCTATTGCTTTCTTCATGACTTATACATGTTCCTATAACCATGAGATTATGCAACTCCCGTTTGCTGAAGGAACACTTTGGGTGCTACCAAACGTCACAACGTAACTGGGTGATTATAAAGGAGTACTACAGGTGTCTCCAAAGGTACATGTTGGGTTGGTGTATTTCGAGATTAGGTTTTGTCACTCCGATTGTCGGAGAGGTATCTCTGGGCCCTCTCGGTAATGCACATCACTATAAGCCTTGCAAGCAATGTAGCTAATGAGTTAGTTACATAATGATGCATTACGGAACGAGTAAAGAGACTTGCCGGTAACGAGATTGAACTAGGTATTGAGATACCGACGATCGAATCTCGGGCAAGTAACATACCGATGACAAAGGGAACAACGTATGTTGTTATGCGGTTTGACCGATAAAGATCTTCGTAGAATATGTGGGAGCCAATATGGGCATCCAGGTCCCGCTATTGGTTATTGACTGGAAACATGATTCGGTCATGTCTACATAGTTCTCGAACCCGCAGGGTCCGCACGCTTAAGGTTTCGATGACAGTTATATTATGAGTTCATGAATTTTGATGTATCGAAGGAGTTCGGAGTCCCGGATGAGATCGGGGACATGATGAGGAGTCTCGAAATTGTCGAGACGTAAAGATCGATATATTGGACGGCTATATTCGGAGTTCGGAAAGGTTCCGAGTGATTCGGGTATTTTTCGGAGTACCGAAGAGTTACGGGAATTCGCCGGGGAGTATATGGGCCTTATTGGGCCATACGGCAATAGAGGAGAGAGGCCGAAAGGAAGGAGGCGCGCAGCCCCCTCTGGTCCGAATTGGACAAGGGGTGCGGCCCCCCTTTCCTTCCTCCTCTCCCCCTCTTTCCCCCCTTCTCCTACTCCAACAAGGAAGGAGGGAGTCCTACTCCCGGTGGGAGTAGGACTCCCCTTGGTGCGCCCCTCCTAGGCCGGCCGCCCCCTCCCCCCTTGCTCCTTTATATACGGGGGCAGGGAGGCACCTCTAGGCACAACAACACAAGTTGGTCTACGGATCGTTCCTTAACCGTGTGCGGTGCCCCCCTCCACCATATTCCACCTCGTTCATATCGTCGCGGAGTTTAGGCGAAGCCCTGCGCTGGTAGAACATCATCATCGTCACCACGCCGTCGTGCTGACGGAACTCATCCCCGACACTTTGCTGGATCGGAGTCCGGGGATCGTCATCGAGCTGAACGTGTGCTGAACTCGGAGGTGCCGTACGTTCGGTACTTGGATCGGTCGGATCGTGAAGACGTACGACTACATCAACCGCGTTGTCATAACGCTTCCGCTTACGGTCTACGAGGGTACGTGGACAACACTCTCCCCTCTCGTTGCTATGCCATCACCATGATCTTGCGTGTGCGTAGGAATTTTTTTGAAATTACTACGTTCCCCAACAGTGGCATCCGAGCCAGGTTTTATGCGTAGATGTCATATGCACGAGTAGAACACAAGTGAGTTGTGGGCGATACAAGTCATACTGCTTACCAGCATGTCATACTTTGGTTCAGCGATATTGTTGGATGAAGCGGCCCGGACCGACATTACGCGTACGCTTACACGAGACTGGTTTTACCGCTGTGCTTTGCACATAGGTGACTAGCGGGTGTCAAATTCTCCAACTTTAGTTGAACCGAGTGTGGCTACGCCTGGTCCTTGCGAAGGTTAAAACAGCACTAACTTGACGAACTATCGTTGTGGTGTTGATGCGTAGGTAAGAACGGTTCTTGCTAAGCCCGTAGCAGCCACGTAAAAATTTGCAACAACAAAGTAGAGGACGTCTAACTTGTTTTTGCAGGGCATGTTGTGATGTGATATGGTCAAGATGTGATGCTATATTTTATTGTATGAGATAATCATGTTTTGTAACCAAAGTTATCGGCAACTGGCAGGAGCCATATGGTTGTCGCTTTATTGTATGAAATGCAAACGCCCTGTAATTGCTTTATTTTGTCACTAAGCGGTAGCGATAGTCGTAGAAGCAATAGATGGCGTAAACGACAACGATGCTACGATGGAGATCAAGGTGTCGCGCCGGTGACGATGGTGATCACGATGGTGCTTCGGAGATGGAGATCACAAGCACAAGATGATGATGGCCATATCATATCACTTATATTGATTGCATGTGATGTTTATCCTTTATGCATCTTATCTTGCTTTGATTGACGGTAGCATTTTAAGATGATCTCTCACTAAATTATCAAGAAGTGTTCTCCCTGAGTATGCACCGTTGCGAAAGTTCTTCGTGCTGAGACACCACGTGATGATCGGGTGTGATAGGCTCTACGTTCAAATACAACGGGTGCAAAACAGTTGCACACGCGGAATACTCAGGTTAAACTTGACGAGCCTAGCATATACAGATATGGCCTCGGAACACGGAGACCGAAAGGTCGAGCGTGAATCATATAGTAGATATGATCAACATAGTGATGTTCACCATTGAAAACTACTCCATCTCACATGATGATCGGACATGGTTTAGTTGATTTGGATCACGTGATCACTTAGATGACTAGAGAGATGTCTGTCTAAGTGGGAGTTCTTAAGTAATATGATTAATTGAACTTAAATTTATCATGAACTTAGTCCTGGTAGTACTTTGCAAATTATGTTGTAGATAAATAGCTTGCGTTGTTGCTTTCATATGTTTTTATATGTGTTCCTAGAGAAAACTATGTTGAAAAATGTTAGTAGCAATGATGCGGACTTGGTCCGTGATCTGAGGTTTATCCTCATTGCTGCACAGAAGAATTATGTCCTTAATGCACCGCTAGGTGACAGACCTATTGCAGGAGCAGATGCAGACGTTATGAATGTTTGGCTAGCTCAATGTGATGACTACTTGATAGTTTAGTGCACCATGCTTAACGGCTTAGAATCAGGACTTCAAAGACGTTTTGAACGTCATGGACTATATGAGATGTTCCAGGAGTTGAAGTTAATATTTCAAGCAAATACCCGAGTTGAGAGATAAGAAGTCTCCAACAAGTTCTATGGCTAAAAGATGGAGGAGAATCGCTCAACTAGTGAGCATGTGCTCAGATTGTCTGGGTACTACAATCGCTTGAATCGAGTGGGAGTTAATCTTCCAGATAAGATAGTGATTGGCAGAGTTCTCTAGTCACCATTACCAAGTTACTGGAACTTCGTGATGAACTATAATGAAAGGGATGACGAAAACGATTCCCGAGCTCTTCGTGATGCTGAAATCGACGAAGGTAGAAATCAAGAAAAGAGCATCAAGTGTTGATGATTGACAAGACCACTAGTTTCAAGAAAAGGGCAAAGGGAAAGAAAGGGAACTTCAACTAGAATGACAAGCAAGTTGTCACTCCCATGAAGAAGCCCAAAGCTGAACCAAAGCCTAAAACTGAGTGCTTACACTGCAAAGGAAATGATCACTGGAAACGGAAATACCCTGAATATTTGGTGGATAAGAAGGATGGCAAACTGAACAAGGGTATATTTGATATACAGGTTATTGATGTGTACCTTACTAGTGTTTATAGTAACCCCTGAGTACTTGATACTTGTTCGGTTGCTAAATATTAGTAACTCGAAACAGGAGTTACGGAATAAACAGAGACTAGTAGAGGGTGAAGTGACGATATGTGTTGGAAGTAGTTCCAAGATTGATATGGTCATCATCACACTCTCCCTACACTTTCGAGATTTGTGTAGAACCTAAATAAATGTTATTTGGCGTTTGCGTTGAACATGAATATGATTTGATCGTATTTATTGCGATACGGTTATTCATTTAAAGTCAAAGAATAATTGTTGTTCTGTTTACATGAATAAAACATTCGATGGTCATACACCCAATGAAAATAGTTTGTTGGATCTCGATCGTAGTGATACACATATTCATAATATTGATGCCAAAAGATGCAAAGTTAATAATGATAGTGCAACTTATTTATGGCACTGCCGTTTGGGTCATATCGGTGTAAAGCGCATGAAGAAACTCCATAAAAGATGGATTTTCGAAATCACTTGGTTATGAATCATTTGATGCTTGCGAACCGTGCCTTTTGGGCAAGATGACTAAAACTCCGTTCTCCGGAACAAAGGAACAAGCTACTGACTTATTGGAAATAATACATACCGATGTATGCGATCCGATGAGTGTTAAGGCTCGTGGCAAGTATCGTTATTTTCTAACCTTCACAGATAATTTGAGCAGATATGGGTATATCTACTTGATGAAATATATGTCTGAAATAGTTGAAAAGTTCAAAGAATTTTAGAGTGAAGTAGAAAAATCATCATAACAAGAAAAATAAAGTTTCTACGATTTGATCGTGGAGACGAATATTTGAGTTATGAGTTTGGTCTTCATTTGAAACAATGTGAAATAGTTTCGCAAACTCACGCCATCTGGAACACCACAATGTAATGGTGTGTCCGAACGTCGTAATCGTACTTTACTAGATATGGTGCGATCTATGATGTCTCTTATCGGTTAACCACTATCGTTTTGGGGTTATGCATTAGAGACAGCTGCATTCACGTTTAATAGGGCACCATCTAAATCCGTTGAGACGACACCGTATGAACTATGGTTTAGCAGTAAACCTAAGCTGTCGTTTCTTAAAGCTTGGAGTTGTGATGCTTATATGAAAAAGTTTTTCAACCTGATAAGCTCGAACCCAAATCGAAGAAGTGCGTCTTCATATAATACCCAAAGGTAACTATTGGGTACACCTTCTATCACAGATCTGAAGGCAAGTTATTCGTTGCTAAGATGGATCCTTTCTAGAGAAGAAGTTTCTCTCGAAAGAAGTGAGTGGGAGGAAAGTAGAACTTGATGAGGTAATTGTACCTTCTCCCTTATTGGAAAGTAGTTCATCACAGAAATCAGTTCCAGTGATTCCTACACCAATTAGTGAGGAAGTTAATGATGATGATCATGAAACTTCAGATCAAGTTGCTACCAAACCTCGTAGGTCTTCCAGAATAAGATCCGCACCAAAGTGGTACGGTAATCCCGTTCTAGAAGTCATGTTACTAGACCATGATGAACCTACGAACTATGAGGAAGCGATGATGAGCCCAGATTCCATGAAATGACTTGAGGCCATAAAATCTGAGATATGATCCATGTATGAGAACAAAGTATGGACTTTGATTAACTTGCTCGATGATCAGCAAGCCATGTTAAATAAATGGATCTTCAAGAGGAAGACGTACACTGATAGTAGTGTTACTATCTACTAAGCTCGACTTGTTGCGAAAGGTTTTCAACAAGTTCAAGGTATTGAATACGATGAGATTTTCTCACTCGTATCGAAGCTTAAGTCTGTCTGAATCATGTTAGCAATTGCCACATTTTATGAAATCTGGCAAATGGATGTCAAAACTGCATTCCTTAATGTATTTATTAAAGAAGAGTTGTATATGATGCAACCAGAAAATTTTTGTCAATCCGAAAGATGCTAACAAAGTGTGCAAGCTCCAGCAATCCATCAATGGACTGGTGCAAGCATCTCAGAGTTGGAATATACGCTTTGATGAGTTGATCAAAGCATATGGTTTTATACAGACTTTTGGAAAGACTTGTATTTACAAGAAAGTGAGTGGGAGCACTACAACATTTCTGATAAGTATATGTGAATGACATATTATTAATTGGAAATGATGTAGAATTTTCTGGAAAGCATAAAGGAGTGTTTGAAAGAAGTTTTTCAAAGAAAGACCTCGGTGAAGCTGCTTACACATTGAGCATCAAGATCTATATAGATAGATCAAGACGCTTGATAAGTTTTTCAATGAGTACATACCTTGATAATTTTTTTGAAGTAGTTCAAAATGGAATAGTCAAAGAAAGAGTTCTTGCCTGTGCTGCAAGGTGTGAAATTGAGTAAGACTCAAAGCCCGACCACGGCAGAAGATAGAAAGAGAATGAAAAATCATTCCCTATGCCTCAGTCATAGGTTCTATAAAGTATGCTATGCTGTGAACCAGAACTATTGTATACCTTGCTCTGTGTTTGGGAAAGGAATACAATTTTGATCTAATAGTAGATCACTGGACAGCGGTCAAGAATATTCTTAGTGAGGACCAAGGAAATACTTCTCGATTATGGAGGTGATAAAAGAGCCCGTCGTAAAAAGTTACATCAGTGCAAGCTTTTACACCGATCCAGATGACTCTAAGTCTCAATCTGGATACATATTGAAAGTGGGAGCAATTAGCTAGAGTAGCTCCATGCAGAGCATTGTAGACATAGAAAATTTGCAAAATACATACGGCTCTGAATGTGACAGACCCGTAGACTAAACTTCTCTCACGAGCAAAACATGATCATACCTTAGTACTCTTTGGGTGTTAATCACATAGCGATGTGAACTAGATTATTGACTCTAGTACACACTTTGGGTGTTGATCACATGACGATGTGAACTATTGGTGTTAATCATATACGGATATGAATATTGGTGTTCAATCACATGATGATGTGAACTAGATTATTGACTCTAGTGCAAGTGGGAGACTGAAGGAAATATGCCCTAGAGGCAATAATAAAGTTATTATTTATTTCCTCATATCATGATAAATGTTTATTATTCATGCTAGAATTGTATTAACCGGAAACATGATACATGTGTGAATACATAGACAAACATATAGTCAGTAGTATGCCTCTACTTGACTAGCTCATTAATCAAAGATGGTTATGTTTCCTAACCATAGACATGTGTTTTCATTTGATTAATGGGGTGACATCATTAGGAGAATGATGTGATTGACATGACCCATTCCGTTAGCCTAGCACTTGATCGTTTAGTATATTGATATTGCTTTCTTCATGACTTATACATGTTCCTATAACTATGAGATTATGCAACTCCCGTTTGCCGGAGGAACACTTTGGGTGCTACCAAACGTCACAACGTAACTGGGTGATTATAAAGGAGTACTACAGGTGTCTCCAAAGGTACATGTTGGGTTGGCGTATTTCGAGATTAGGTTTTGTCACTCCGATTATCGGAGAGGTATCTATGGGCCCTCCCGGTAATGCACATCACTATAAGCCTTGCAAGCAATGTAGCTAATGAGTTAGTTACGGAATGATGCATTACAGAACGAGTAAAGAGACTTGCCGGTAATGATATTGAACTAGGTATTGAGATACCGATGATCGAATCTCGGGCAAGTAACATACCGATGACAAAGGGAACAATGTATGTTGTTATGCGGTTTGACCGATAAAGATCTTCGTAGAATATGTGGGAGCCAATATGGGCATCCAGGTCCTGCTATTGGTTATTGACTAGAAAACATGTTTCGGTCATGTCTACATAGTTCTCGAACCCGTCGGGTCCGCACGCTTAAGGTTTCGATGACAGTTATATTATGAGTTTATGAGTTTTGATGTACCGAAGGGGTTCGGAGTCCCGGATGAGATCGGGGACATGACGAGGAGTCTCGAAATGGTCGAGACATAAAGGTCGATATATTGGACGACTATATTCGGAGTTCGGAAAGGTTCCGAGTGATTCAGGTATTTTTCGGAGTACCGGAGAGTTACGGGAATTTTCCGGGGAGTATATGGGCCTTATTAGGCCATACGGGAATAGAGGAGAGATGCCGAAAGGAAGGAGGCACGCAGCCCCTTCTGGTCCGAATTGGACAAGGGGTGCGGCCCCCCTTTCCTTCCTCCTCTCCCCTCTTTCCCCCCTTCTCCTACTCCAACAAGGAAGGAGGGAGTCCTACTCCCGGTGGGAGTAGGACTCCCCTTGGCGCGCCCCTCCTAGGCTGGCCGCCCCTCCCCCCTTGCTCCTTTATATACGGGGGCAGGGGGGCACCTCTAGGCACAACAACACAAGTTGATCTACGGATCGTTCCTTAGCCGTGTGCGGCGCCCCCCTCCACCATATTCCACCTCGGTCATATCGTCGCGGAGTTTAGGCGAAGCCCTGCGCCGGTAGAACATCATCATCGTCACCACGCCGTCATGCTGACGGAACTCATCTCCGACACTTTGCTGGATCGGAGTCCGGGGATCATCATTGAGCTGAACGTGTGCTGAACTCGGAGGTGCCGTACGTTCGGTACTTGGATCGGTCGGATCGTGAAGACGTACGACTACATCAACCGCGTTGTCATAACGCTTCCGCTTACGGTCTATGAGGGTACGTGGACAACACTCTCCCCTCTCGTTACTATGCCATCACCATGATCTTGCGTGTGCGTAGGAATTTTTTTGAAATTACTACGTTCCCCAACAGAGGAGCCAAATGGAGAGCCAATGACCGAAGATCTACGATGAGGATGTCGATGGCGTCACGTTTAGTCACTCGGCTAAGAACGCGCCGGAGCTGCAAGGAGCCATATATTTTGCAGATAGCGTCAGAAGGTCGTCGAAGCGGAGTATGCTGAATCGCTATATTATTACGAATCATCCAAAGAGTCCATGCAAGGACACCAATGCCCAGGAATCTAATGTGGCGAAGCCTCAGCGCAGAGTCTGAAGTTCTTCGAAGAGGTCAGGGAAGTTGTTTTTGCACCAACACTACAAAAAGACACTTCCATCACACTATGGCCCGAACCAAAACTTTTTCTATCATGGACATGACACTTCCATGATGATAATTGTGAAAAAAACACATATCATCATAGATATGGTGGGCTCCTGCTTCTGTGACAAAAAAATATGCCAGAAACCGGGCTTTTCGTCCTGTGCGGGCTAGAGTCGGACCTGCATGATATTCTTTGGGCCGTAAAATGAAGTAAAAGATCATGGTAGAAGTGAGGAAGACCTTTTTTTCTCGGGATTTCCCGGTTAGGGTGGGCAATCGGTCAGTGGTCGGGGCCGGCCGATGCAGTGTGGTTTGCATGTTTCTCTCATACGTGCGCGTGTGTGCGAGGCGTTCGCTAACTGAAGCGAAGCGATCGATCGATCCCTTGCACTATGTACTGAACATGAGCGATTCATTCCACTACGTACTGAAGCCAATCAATCCTTACATTTCTAACTATACCTGGGTGATTCCCGCTGCTAACTGAAGCCGATCGATCTCTTCAATGCTAACTGAACTCGAGCGATCGATCCCTACACTGTTGCTTATTAAAGCCGATCAATCGATATGTTGGATCAAGCCCTCACATGAGACGTGAGTGTTGACCTAGCCGGTTGGTTGCGTTGCCTCTCAATGAACAGTGTATGTTTCTATCTGTTACGTGTGCAATACATACATATAGATGGAGTCAAGACATGCATCGATGGAGCACCTTGGGCGAGACGTGGTGAGTTGACCTTGCCGTTTGGTCAAATTATCTCTCTCTCTCTCTCTGTGCGCGCTTACTCTACGATGTAACGGGGGGACGCTAAGACCAACTTCTCCGGAGGACACTGCCGTGGAAGACTTGACTTCCGGCGATTGTCGGCGACTGGCGTGATGCCGACCTCCTTCCTCCCCACCTCTTCTTCTCCCTCCTCTCCTCGCCCCCTCCTTGCTCCCTAGCCGATCCTCCCTGTCTCTGCTCGCCTCATCCATTCAATCCTCTCTTTGCTTCCCTCTTTCTCTGTCTCTTCCCTCTCAGATTCCGTTCCCATCTTCTCGATCCAGCCTGCTTTAATCCGACGGAGGCCCTCCTGGCCAGATCCAGTTACTCCTCGCCGGCCCCGCCCCCCCACCCCCCTCCCACACACAACCCACTTTCGTTACTCCCAGCCATGTATTCCTTCTAGTTCGAGTCAAGCTGCAGTAGAATATCAGGATGACTTTAGCTCCTCTTGCCAACGAGATGGAGTGGATCTTAGGAGTGGTCAGGGGGGAGGAGATGGAATTCGATGCTGTAGTACATGGGAACATGACCGAGTCTTTTTCTTAGGCAGCGGCGCATGGCCCTAACGCGCCTCGGGCGCCATGAAAGCCATAGCTTGGAATTGCCGAGGTATGGGCCGAGACCTCGGCAATGAACGTATGCTATTTCTGGCCAATCTGATTCGTTCTACTAAAGCTCAGGTAACCTTTGTTTCTGAAATCAAATCTTCTAAGGTTCGGTCGGTTGATCTTGTTAACATGTTTGATGTTGCTAACAGTTTTGTTGTTCCTTCTAGAGGAGCCTCTGGAGGGCTCTCGCTTATGTGGAATGATGAACTCAATGTGTTTGTTCATAGTGCCTCCTTTCATTATATTTTAGCTAATGTAGTTCATCTAGCCTCGGGTGTTCACTTTTGTTTGATTTGTATATATGGTGACCCCTACCATAGGCAGACTAGTGCTATTTGGAGTCAAGTTTCTGCTTTTGTGTATGATAACTTGGGTAAGCCCATGATGTGTATTGGAGACCTTAATGACATCTTGTATGATACAGATGGTTGTAATGGTAGTGTTAATTATTATCACATGTCTGCTTTTCGTTCCCTTGTTAAAAATTGTGGTTTTTTATATTGCTTTTAGTGGTCCTGCATACACTTGGCGTAACAAACAGCATACTGTTAATCCTATTTACAGACGTCTAGACCGATGCCTTGTCAACTCTGACTGGTGTGCGCATTATCCTAATTCTAAAGTGCTCAACTTACCTATTATTCTCAGTGATCATGCGCCCATTCTCGTTTCTACAGACGGTAATTTTCTTAAGCCGAGGCAAATTTTTAAATTTGAAAACTGGTGGTTGCTTGAAAAAGACTTTACTAGCTTTACAAAATCTGCTTGGAATAATTGCACTTTTACCTCTTTTGCAGCAAAGTCTTCTTCTTTGGCAGGTTCTTTGAAGAAGTGGTGTAAGAAGAAAAAGCCCTTCCAGCAAGAGCTTTTGGAAATTGAGTCCAGTATTAATCAGATTCAGCAGCTTCCAATTCAGCAGCAAAATCACACTTTGGAAAGCTCTCTCACTCTTAGGTATGAACAAACTCTCTCTAAGCTCAATCAATTTTATAAACAGAGAAGTAAGAAGGGTTGGGCCACTGCTGGTGATCGTAATACTAAGTTTTTTCATCAAGCTGTGATCAAAAGAAGAAAAAGAGATACTATTTGTTCCATTAAGGATGAGAATGATGTGCTTCATTTTAAACCTAGTGCTATCACTAATACTTTTGTCAATTATTTTAGATACATCTTCTCTTCGCCAAACAATAACACGGCAAGGCCTTTTCTTAATACTCGTTTGCCTGACAACTCTTTGGATCCTACTTACTTTCTTCCAGATAAACATGAGATTTTGCAGATTCTCAAAGATATGAAGTTGAATGCTTCTCCAGGTCCGGATGGATTTAATGTTGAATTTTATCTGGCAGCATGGGATTGGATTGGCGAGGAAGTTACTCAACTTGTGACTACCTTTTATAAAACTGGTATTTTACCTCCTCATATCAATGACACTAATATTGCTCTCATTCCAAAAAATTTAGTTCCTCAAGTTCCTATGGATTATCGTCCCATTAGCCTTTGTAATGTTGTCTACAAAATCATTGCGAAATCATTGGCTAATAGGATTAAGCCTCATCTTCTGGACTATATTGATCCGGCACAACAAGCCTTTATTGAGGGTAGAAGAATTAGCGATAACATCATTATTGCTCAAGAGATTACTCACTCCTTCGCTCTTAAATCATGGAATCATCATGCTTTCATGCTCAAGATAGATCTTGCTAAAGCTTTTGATCGTCTTGAATGGAGTTTCATTGTGTCTGCTCTTGCTCGTAAAGGTCTGCATGGTCATTTCATTAATTTGATTCATGCTTGCATTTCTTCTCCTACTTTCTCCGTGCTTATTAATGGGCAGCCTTCTCATAAATTTAAAAGTTTCAGAGGTATTCGTCCAGGCTGTCCCATGTCGCCTTATTTGTTTGTTATTGCTATCAATGAATTATCTGTTGCTCTTAATGAAGCTCTAGCTGCTCATCATCTCCAAGGTATTTCACTTGGTCCAGATTTCCCTTCTATTCATTCTCTGTTGTTTGCAGATGATCTGTTGGTTTGTGGTCAAGCCACTATGCAGGAAGCAAATTCTATGGCTCAACTCATCCATCACTTTTGTTATATTTTAGGTCAAACACCAAATTGGGCCAAATATGCTGTTCTTTTTAGTACTCATGTTAGTCAAACCACTATTCAAGAGATTAACCAAGTTTTTCCTGTTTCTATCATGGATAACAATTTCACCCACCTTGGTCATCCGCTTATTCTTCCTGCTAAAAATAGAACTGCTGCTTACAACTTTGTTCTTGATAAATTTCTGAATAAATTGCCTGCTTACAAAGCTAATATGCTCTCTCATACTGCTAGGCTTGAGCTCATTAGGTCTGTGTTCTCTGCTATTCCCGTGTACTACATGTCTAATATTTTGTTTACCAAGAAGTTTATAGCCAAACTCACTGCAATTATAAGGAACTTTTGGTGGACAGGAATCAGAGAGAAAAATTCTAACAAGAGCCTTTGTCTTAGGGCTTGGAGGGACATTTGCAATTCCAAACAGGAAGGTGGTCTTGGCATTAGGAACTTGCAAGCAATTAATGAGGGCTTACTTCTTGCAACTGCTTGGAGGATTGCTAAAGACCCTTCCTCCCACCTTCATCTTGTGCTCAAATCTAAATACTTCCATGATGCCTCTATTTGTACTGCTATTTCTACTACTCCAAAATCTGCTTTCTGGTCCTCCATTTTAAAAATGTTACCTAAACTGAAAGATCACTCTTTTTACCAACTCACGCAAGGGAATATCTCTCTTTGGAGTACCCCTTGGTGTTCCCTTTGGGCTTCTGTTCATGACAATCTTATTATTCAGCCTTCAGGATACATATATCCTTCTCTTGTTAAGGACCTTTGGATACCGGGTCAGAAAGTCTGGAACAATGACCTCATTAACTCTCTCTTTCAACAGCCTCTAGCCTCTGTTATCATTCAAACTGACATTATTCACCAAGATTGCCCGAATATATTATGTTGGGATCTAACTCCTAATGGTACTTGTTCTTCCAAACCCACTTATAAATTGTGTTTGCAGGATATTCATGCCAATCCAAGAAATACTCCTTCCCAAGTTTCTTTGCAGGTGAAAAATCTTCTCAAGTTGATTTGGAAGCAAAAGTTGATGATCCCCAGAGTTCAAACTTTTGCTTGGAGACTACTTCGGAAAGCTCTTCCCACAGGTTTGAGGGTTGGGCGCTTTTCGGTACATATTTCTCAATATTGTTGCAGATGTGGTCAGCAAGAGGATGAGGTTCACATGTTTTTTCTTTGTGACTTCGCTAGAGCTGCTTGGTTTTCTCATCCTTGGTTCATCAGAACAGATGCTTTAGTTCAGAACTATACCAATATCCAAAGTATTATTCTTGCTTTACTTAATATGAACCATCTGCATGCTTCTGTTGTCAACATTCTAAATTTTATGTGGTGTCTTTGGAAAGCGAGGAATGATTATCTTTTTAATAGAAAGAAAGCTACCCCTCACCAAGTTAATATTGTTTCTACATCTCTATCTAATGATTTATGTGATCTGCTTAACAGTTCTTCACACCATCAGCCTCAAAACTCCAGTTGTATCTTAACCCATACTAATCAACTTCCCTTGCAAGGACAAACGCTTAAATCAGATCTTCTTATCACGGGACCGAAAGTGTATACTGATGCATCTTTTAAGTGCAAAAAAATTCCAGGTTTATTGCAGGGAACAGCAGCCACTAGAGTTGGTATCTACATTTCTTTGCCGCATGATCAGAAGGAAGTCAGCGTGCAGATTCAAGCTTCCACCTCAATTACAAGTACTCCTCTGCAGGCTGAAGCGTTTGCTCTTCTCTTGGCTGCACAAGTAGCTAAATGTCTCAACATCAGCCAGCCAACCTTCCTCACAGACTATCTCTCTTTGGCTTCATTTGTAGCTAGTAGGAAGATTACTGAAACTACTACCCCTTGGACTATCAGGAAAGTTTTAGCTGATTTCTTCTGCTACTCTTCAGACCATCAACCTAGAGTGTTCCACATTTCTAGGGAAATTAATGGAATTGCTCACAACGTCTCTCATCAGGTTCTTACATCAAATGTAGAACCTGACATATGTTGCTTTGCTTTGGCTCACAGGAACATGACTTGCCCTGTAGTTTCTCTCCTCTCTAATTTCGAGTTTGAGGGCTTTGTAATCCATGCGGTATGTTGCTATTTAGCAGAGCTAAATGGAAAGTTTGGCGCTTCATGCGCCTTTTGTTGTTCAAAAAAAATTGTCATTATATATCATTTTTGGGGACTAACCTATTAACTTAGTGCCAAGTGCCAGTTACTGTTTTTCGCCTATTTTTGGTTTTTTAGGATATCAGTACCAAATGAAGTCCAAATGCCAAGATACGTTTTCACGATTTATTTTGGACATACAAGACCATAGAAACTTTGGGAGAGGGTCAAAAGACGAAGGAGTGGCTCACAACCCACCAGGATGCGCCCAGGGGGTAGGTGCGCCCTAGTGCCCTATGCCCCCTCGCTCTATTTGACCTAACTGCGCCTCTATAAGTTCTCTAAAATCAGGAAACACCCAAAACACTTTTTCCGCCACCACAAGCTTCCGATCTCGCGAGATACCACCTGGAGCCCTTTTCGGCACTCTGATGGAGGGGGAATTGATCATGAAGGTGCTCTACATCAACCTTGCTGCCCTTCCAATGATGTGTGAGTAGTTTACCACAAACCTACGGGCCCATAGCTAGTAGCTAGATGGATTCTTCTCTCTCTTTGATCTTCCATACAATTTTCTCCTCGATGTTCTTGGAGATCTATTCGATGTAATCACTTTTTGTGGTGTGTTTGTTGGGATCCGATGAATTGTTAGTTTATGATCAGATTATCTATGAATATTATTTGAGTCTTCTCTAAGATCTTTTATGCATGATTATTACAACTTTGTATTTCTCTCTAATCTATTGATTTGGTTTGGCTGACTAGATTGATTTTTCTTGCAATGGGAGAGGTGCTTTGTGATGGGTTCAATCTTGCGGTTATCTATATTCCAGTGATAGAAAGGGACAAGACACGTATTTGTATTGTTGCCATTAAGGGTAAAACTATGGGGTTTATTCATATTGCTTGAGTTTACTTTGTCTACATCATGTCATCTTACTTAAGGCGTCACTCCATTCTTTATGAACTTAATACTCTAGATGCATGCTGGACAGTGGTTGTTGTGTGGAGTAATAGTGGTAAATGCAGGCAAGAGTCGGTCTACTTGTCTCGGACGTGGTGCCTATCTACATAATCATTGCCTTGGATATCGTCATGATTATTCGCTTTTCTATCAATTGCCCAATAGTAATTTGTTCACCCACCCTATGCTATCTTCTAGAGAGAAGCCTCCAGTGAAAAACTATGGCTCTCGGGTCTAATTTTTATCATATACTAAAATCCAAAAATACCTTGCTGCAATTTTATTTACTTTATTTTATTTTGTGTTTTACTTATCTATCTATCACTATGAGATTTGCTCCTTGCAATTAACCGCCAAGGGATTGACAACCCCTTGTGTGCGTTATGTGCAACTATTTGTTATTTTGTGTGTAGGTACTGCTAACGAGTGTTCCTTGGTTCTCCTATTGGATTGATAACCTTGGCTCTTATTGAGGGAAATTCTTATCTCTATTGTACTGCATCATCTTCTCCTATTCGGGGAAATCCCAACGCATCTCATAAGTAGCAGGAAGAACTTCTAGCGTCATTACCGGGGAGACATCATCAACATCTATCAAGTACCATCGCATAAACTTTCATCTCCTTGCATTTACATTATTTGCCATTTGCCTCTCGTCTTCATTTCCCCACTTCTAAAATGTTTTCACAAAAATACAAAAATATTTTTCGTCTGCCTTTTTGCTTGTTCTCTTGCTTTGTCGCAATGTCTCAAGAAAATACAAAATTGTGTGACTTTTCCAATACTAATAATAATTATTTTATTAGTACTCCGATTGCTCCTCCCGCCTCTAGTGCGGAGTCTTGTGATATTAAATGCCACTTTGTTAAATCTTGTTATGAAAGAACAATTTTCCGGTATTCCTGATGAAGATGTTGCATCCCATCTTAACACTTCCATTGAGTTGTGTGATATGCAAGAGAAAAAAGATGTGGATAATGATATTGTCAAATTAAATTTATTTTCGTTCTCACTATGAGATTGTGCTAAAACTTGGTTTTCATCCTTGCCACGAAACAGTATTGATTCTTGGGATAAGTGTAAGGATGCTTTTATTGTCAAGTATTTTCCTCCCGTGAAAATTATTTCTCTTAGAATTCAAATTATGAATTTTAAGCAACTTGAGCATGAAAATGTTGCCCAATCTTGGGATAGGATGAAATTAATGATAATAAATTGCCCTACTAATAGTTTATGTTTGTGGATGATCATACAAAATTTTAATGTAGGGTTAAACTTTGTTTCTAGAAATATTTTAGATTCTGCTGCGGCAGGTACCTTTATGGAAATTGCATTAGGAGAAGCCAACAAATTTATTAATAATATTATGGCAAATTATGCACAATGGCATACTAAAAGAACTCCTACTAGCAAAAAAGTGAATTATGTTGAAGAAATTAATACTTTGAGTGATAAAGTAGACGCGCTTATGAAAATGGTTGCTGGTAAAAGTTCTCATATTGATCATAATGGTGTGCCATTGTCTACTTTAATTGATTAAAATAATGATCTCGTAGATGTGAATTTTGTGTTATGAAATAATTTCAATAGTAACGCTTATAGAGGTAATCTTAATCCTAGGTCGTTTCCTGGAAATTCCTCTAATAATTATTACAAGTCCTATGGTAATTCTTATAATAATAATAATAATAATAATAATAATAATAATAATAATAATAATTAATAATAATAATAAGAGGCCATCTGATCTTGAAAGTAACATTAAATAATTTATTAATGCTAAAAAAATATTCAAAACTACGATACAAGAAAAAATGAGTAACTTAATAATATGTCAAGGAGCATGGATAGAATTGTTCATGATGTGGAAAATCTTAAATCTAAAATTTTGCCACCCAAGCTTGATATAAATGAATCAATTAAGTCTCTTTATATCTACATGGATGAAAGTAAAGAAAGAACCGCTAGGTTGAGGGCTACACGAGAATTCTTAGAAAAAGTGATTCTTCCCAATTTTTATCGTAGTAATGATGAAGATATTAAAATGATTTGTGTTACACCAATTGAATCTTTGTTTAGTGATATTATACTTGATAAAAAGGGGACTGTAGAAGATTCAACTTTATCTAGAAGGCACCCCAATTATCCAGAGGGTGAAAATTTAATGAAAAAAAAGATAAAATTGGGCTTGGAGAGGTCAAAACTATAAATAGCGATGTGCCCACTATTTTAGATTTCAAGGACTTTAATTATGATAGTTGTTTTTGAATTGAGTGTATTTCCTTGTCAAAATCCATGCTAATTAAATTCACCCAATCCTTGTGAACAAAATAAGACTTTTACTAAGCATATTGTAGAAAGCGATGACGAAAGCTTTAGAACAAAAGTTAGAATTGGAGGTTTCAATACCTAGGAAATTATATGATGAGTGGGAACCTACCATTAAAGCTAAAATTAAATATTATGAGTGCAATGCTTTATGTGATTCGGGTGACAGCGTTTCCACAGTACCAAAATCTCTATGTGATGTGCTAGGTTTTACCAATATGGATGAATGTTCTCTTATTTTGGACTTAGTGGATTCCACTATTAAGAAACCTTTGGGTATAATAAATGATGTTCTTATTCTTGCAAATAGGAATAATGTTTCTGTTGATTTCATTGTGCTTGATTTGATCATAATCTGTCTTGTCGAATAATACTTAGTAGGCCTTTCCTACAAGGTTGTGAGAATCGTGATTTTGAATCGGATCGGAGATCCGATGGTAGGATCAAAAATCATAGAATCTTCACTATCAACATCGTAGAAACGTAGATTCTAGAGACTAAAATCATAGGATCAGAGGGGTTACTTTGGATCATAGAGTCCTAGAATCGTAAAACAGAATCGTGATACTGACAACCTTGCTTTCCAACGAACCATAGGTGCTATTATTGATATGAAAGAAGGGAAAATAAAATTTCAATTTCTGTTAAAGAAGACTATAGAACAGTTCCTTAGAAATAGAATTAAGCCACCATATGAATCTACTATGAGGGTCACCTATGGGATTAAGATGAGAGATGACAACACTTGAAACTATGCATTATGCCTAGCTACGGGCGTAAAACAATAGCGCTTGTTTTGAGGCAACCCAATAGTTATCTTATTTTTCTAGTTCTTTTTCTATTTTTTGTGTGCACACAATTATGCTACTATTATGGTTGTGCTTTTGTGTTTAAATTAGTTTTTGGTCCAAGTTAAGCCTTTGGGATGATTTGGATGATAGTTGCTTTGATTCTGTGCAAAAACAAAAACTTTTGCATCCAGTAGAAGAATTGTTAAAATTTGCTGGAGCATGATAAAATTCTGAATGTTTTACACATGGTTGAAATACAAATTTCCCACATTTTCCTAATTTTTTAGAATTGTTTTGAGTTACATAAGTATGGTCATTGTTTGAATTATTGCAGACTGTTCTGTTTTAGACATATGCTATTTTTGTTGCATTGTTTGCTTGTTTTTGATGAATCTATGGATTTTATTGGCGGGTATAAGCCATGATGAAGTTAGAATACAGTAGGTATAATGCAATAAAAAAATATGAATGGGTGTACAATAGTACCTGAAGTAGTGATTTGCTTTGTTATACTAACGAATATCACAAAGGTTTTTGTTGAGTTTTGTGTGCCAAAGTTTTCAAGTTTTTGAGTGAGATCGCGATGGATGAAGGAATAATGAGTGGCAAGAGCCTAAGATTGGGGATGCCCGAGGCACCCCAAGGTAATATTCAAAGACTCCCAAGCATCTAAGCTTGGGGATGCCCCGAAAGGCATCCCCTCTTTCTTCTACAACTATCGGTAATATTACTTGGATCTATATTTTTATTCATCACATGATATGAGATTTGCCTGGAGCGTCGTGTATTATATGAGTCTTTGATTTGTTTGAATTTTAGTTCATCACAATCATCTTTCTTGAGCACACCTTTTTTAGAGGTAGACACATTATTCATGATTTGTTAGAATACTCTATGTGCTTCACTTATATGTTTTGAGTTAGGCAATTGCTCTAGTGCTTCACTTATTTCTTTTAGAGCACGGCGGTGGTTATATTTTAAAGAAATAGTTGCACTCTCATGCTTCACTTATATCTTTTTAAGAGTTTACAATAGTAATGGAAATTAGTACAAGTTACGAATTTTATCCTAATATGATAGGTATTCAAGTAGATCACTGAATATGATATAAAGTTTGATTCCTTGCAATAGTTTTGCGATATAAAGGTGGTAATATGTGGGTTGTGATAGTGAGTAATTGTGGTTTAGTAAGAATATTGGTATTAAGATGTGTGTTTGCTGAAGCATGCACATATAGTCTCCGATTATGCTATGAGGTTGGAGCACGGTTTGTTATTGAGTGTCTTCCTTTGCGTGAAGGTCGGGAGCGCGCGATGGTTAACTCCTACCAACCCCCCCCCCCCTAGGAGCATGCATAGTAGTACTTTTCTTCAAGCGCTAATAAACTTTTGCAATAAGTATGTGAGCTTTTTATGACTAATGTCAGTCCATGGATTGTATGTACTCCCACCTTTCCACAATTTTCTAGCCTCTTCGGTACCATGCATTGCCCTTTCTCACCTTGAGATGTGGTGCAAACTTCACTGGTGCATCCAAACCCCATGATATGATATGCTCTATCACACATAAGCCTCCTTATATCTTCTCAAAACAGGCACCATACCCACCTATTATGGCATCTCCATAGCCATTCCGAGATCATGCAACTTCCACCATTTCGTTTTTATGACACACATCATCACTGTCATATTGCTTTGCATGATCACATAACTAACATAGTATTTGTGGCTTAGGCACCGTTCATCATTTTTTATACATGTGATGCTAGATCACTGCACATCCTAGTAGACCTCCATAGGCACTCATATAGAGTCATATTTTGTTCTAGTATCGAGTTGTAATTTTTGAGTTCTAAGTAAATAGAAGTGTGATGATCATCATATTCATTATTGGAGCATTGTCCCACATGAGGAAATAAAAAAGAGGCCAAAAAGATCCCACAAAAAAGAGGCCAAAGAGCCAACAACAAAAGGGAGAAAAAGAGAGAAGGGGCAATTTTACTATCCTTTCCACACTTGTGCTTCAAATTAGCACCATGTTTTTCATATAGAGAGTCTCCTATGCTTTCACTTTCATATGACTAGTGGGAATTTTTCATTGTGGAACTTTGTCTATATATTCCAATGATGGGCTTCCTCGCCCGAGGTCTTCAGCAAGCAAGTTGGATGTAGACCAACTTAGTTTTCTTCTTGAGCTTTTGATGACCCACAAGTATAGGGGATCTATCGTAGTCCTTTTGATAAGTAAGAGTGTCGAACCCAACGAGGAGCAGAAGGAAATGATAAGCGGTTTTCAGCAAGGTATTCTCTGCAAGTACTGAAATAAGTGGTAACAGATAATTTTGTGATAAGATAAATGGTAACAAGCAACAAGTAACAAAAGTAAATAAAGGGCAGCAAAGTGGCCCAATCCTTTTTGTAGCAAAGGACAAGCCTGGAAAAACTCTTATAATAGGAAAAGCGCTCCCGAGGACACATGGGAATATCGTCAAGCTAGTTTTCATCACGCTCATATGATTCACGTTCGGTACTTTGATAATTTGATATGTGGGTGGACCGGTGCTTGGGTACTGCCCTTACTTGGACAAGCATCCCACTTATGATTAACCTCTATTGCAAGCATCCGCAACTACAACAAAAGTATTAAGGTAAACCTAACCATAGCATGAAACATATGGATCCAAATCAGCCCCTTACGAAGCAACGCATAAACTAGGGTTTAAGCTTCTGTCACTGTAGCAACCCATCATCTACTTATTACTTCCCAGTGCCTTCCTCTAGGCCCAAATAATGGTGAAGTGTTATGTAGTCGACGTTCACATAACACCACTAGAGGTTAGACAACATACATCTTATCAAAATATCCGAATACCAAATTCACATGACTACTAATAGCAAGACTTCTCCCTTGTCCTCAGGAACAAACGTAACTACTCACAAAGCATATTCATGTTCATAATCAGAGGGGTAATAATGTGCATAAAGGATCTGAACATATGATCTTCCACCAAATAAACCAACTAGCATCAACTACAAGGAGTAATCAACACTACTAGCAACCTACTAGCACCAATCCCGGACTTGGAGACAAGAATTGGATACAAGAGATGAACTAGGGTTTGGAGATGAGATGGTGCTGGTGAAGATGTTGATGGAGATTGCCCTCTCCTGATGAGAGGAGCGTTGGTGATGATGATGGTGATGATTTCCCCCTCCCGAAGGGAAGTGTCCCCAGCAGAACAGCTCTGCCGGAGCCCTAGATTGGTTCCGCCTCATGGCGGCGGAGTCTCGTCCCGAAAGGTTCTCCTCTATTTTTTTTTATCATCGAAAGACTTCATATGGGAGAATATGGACGCCGGAGAGCCACCAGGGGGCCCACGAGGTAGGGGGGCGCGCCCAGGGGGACGCCCCCCACCCTCGTGAGCAGGGTGTGGGCCCCCTGGCCTTCATCTTTGGCGACGGTTTTTCTTTATTTATTTTATGGTATTCCGTGGAGTTTCAGGACTTTTGGAGTTGCACAAAATAGTCCTTCAATATTTGCTCCTTTTCCAGGCCAGAATTCTAGCTGCCGGCAATCTCCCTCTTCATGTAAACCTTGTAAAATAAGAGAGAATAGCCATAAGTATCGTGACATAACGTGAAATAACAGCCCATAATGCAATAAATATTGACATAAAAACATGATGCAAAATGGACGTATCAACTCCCCCAAGCTTAGACCTCGCTTGTCCTCAAGCGAAAAGCCGATAACAATAAATATGTCCTCATGTTTAGAGGTAGAGGCGTCGATAAAAATAAAATACGGACATGAAGGCATCATGATTATTTCATAACAACAACATATATAGATTTTGTCATATGATTACTTATGTTCAAGTGATGATCTTTTCACAAAGCCAAAGTATGAATCAGAAAACTTATTGAGCACCAACAAATTTATACCCTCAGTCATTGAAGCAATTGCAATTTATCATAACATCGGAAAGAGTCTATGTTAGAGCTTAAAAGCAAGTCCACATACTCAACTATCACTTAGTCCTTCATAATTGCTAACACTCACGCGATACTTGTGGTTATAGAGTTTTAATCGGACACAGAGAAAGATAGGGGCTTATAGTTTTTGTCCCACAACCTTTTACCTCAAGGGTAATGTCAACAATAATAATTCATGCTCCCCCACATCCAATTAGATATATATATATCATGTTCTTTCCAACATGCTGAGCTTGCCAAAGGATAAAATGAGAAAGGAAAAGGTGAAGATCACCATGACTCTTGCATAAGGTAGAGGATAATAATAAAAGATAGGCCCTTCGCAGAGGGAAGCAGAGGTTGTCATGCACGTTTAGGGTTGATGCACAAAATCTTAATGCAAAAGAATGTCACTTTATATTGCCCCTTGCATGTGAACCTTTATTATGCAGTCCAACGCTTTTATTGCGTCCACAACAAGTTCGTACAAAGCTTATTTCTCTGCACTAATAAGTCATGCATATTTAGAGAGCAATTTTTATTGCTTGCACCAATGACAACTTACTTGAAGGATCTTACTCAATCCATAGGTAGATATGGTGGACTCTCCTGGCAAAACTGGTTTAAGGGTATTTGGAAGCACAAGTAGTATTTCTACTTAGTGCTGAGAATTTAGCTAGCATGAGGGGGAAAGGCAAGTTCCACACGGTAGAGGAATCATGACAACACACTTTATCTCAGATGTAAGAAAACATAACTTATTATGTTGTCTTCCTTGTCCAACCTCAACTCTTTAGCATGTCATATTTTAGTGAGTGCTCCCAATCATAAAAGATGTCAATATAATATATCTATATGTGAAACCTCTCTTCCCTTATCACTTCCTATTAATTGCAACGATGACCAAAGCTATATTTGCTAACTCCCAACAACTTTAAATCATCAAACTCTTTCTATGTGAAGTCATTACTTTCACTAAGATCAATATGAACTCTTTGATTCTTTTTTTATTCTTTTTCTTCTAATCACCCAAGATCATGGCAAAATACTCAAGCCCTTGACTCAACACTAATCTTTATTATAAAGCTCACAGACTCGATTACAAAGAGAGATCATAAAGCAAAACTCAAAACTAGATCATGCCATGACTTTATTCTACTAAATCAAGATACTACTAATAGGATCGAACTAAGAAAAACAGTAAAGATAGGAGTTGTGATGGTGATACGATACCAGGAACCTCCCCCAAGCTTGGCAGTTGCCAAGGGGAGTGTCCATACCCATGTGATTATTTCTCCTTCTTTGTTGTTGGTGTAATATTCTTGGCGATGATTCCCCTTAAGATATGGTTCTCCTCCTCGAGCTTATTGACCTGATGCTTGAGGTCCATTATTTCCTTGCGAAGCTTTCCTGTAACGGCTAAAGCTCCTTGCACCCAAGGGTGTTGCATAGCTGCGGGAGAACCAGAGATACTTCTCCTCATATTTTCATAGGAAAGAAATTTAACATTGGAAGGGATAACCGAATTTGGAATAGCTGAGCTCTATAGTTTCCCCATCGTAAACCCAGCTCGGAAGCGAGAGGTGACTTCTTGATCTTCCATGGCATCTACTATCATCAGGTCAGCCTCCATCTCTTCCTCCGTTGCTGGCCCAAAGTGGTCAGCATTGCTGTTCGCCCTTGGTTCTAGTGCTGGGTCAGATTCCCGGCTCTCCCCGATTGACTCTTGAGAAGCCATCTTGCTCTTATCTGCAGCAGGAATAGCTTGAAACAAAAACATAGGGTATTTGCGTGATACAGGAGTCAAAACCTTCGGGAGTATATATAATGAATTTTTACCGACTAAAATACGTATCGTGGAAGGAAACGGAGTCCGGAGGGTACACGAGGTGCTCACGAGGTAGGGGGGCGCGCCCGGGGGGTAGGGCGCGCCCTCCACCCTCGTGGAGGCCTCGTGTCCTCCCCGGACTGCTACTTACTTTTCTATTTTTCTAAATATTCCAAAACAGAGAAATATTGCCTTAAAAATTGTTTTGGAGTCGGTTTACTTACCGTACCACATACCTATTCCTTTTCGGGGTCTGGACAGTTGTGGAAAGTGTCCCTTATGTACTCCTCCGGGGTGACGGTTTCAATAATATTAGTTTCAACATTTATAGGATTACCTGAGATATAGTGTTTAATCCTTTGACCGTTTACCACCTTCAGATTTGTGCCTGCGAAGTTGTTGATTTTTATGGCACAGGAACGATAGACCTCCTCGATAACATAAGGACCTTCCCATTTGGAGAGAAGTTTTCCTGCAAAAAAATCTTAAACGAGAGTTGTATAGCAATACATAATCACCTACATTAAACTCACGCTTTTGTATCCTTTTGTCATGCCAGCTTTTAACTTTTTCTTTAAACAACTTGGCATTTTCATAAGCTTGGGTTCTCCATTCATTAAGTGAGCTAATATCAAATAACCTCTTCTCACCGGCAACTTTGAAATCATAGTTGAGCTCTTTAATAGCCCAATATGCCTTATGTTCTAATTCGAGAGGTAAGTGACAAGCTTTTCCATAAACCATTTTATACGGAGACATACCCATAGGATTTTTGTATGCAGTTCTATAGGCCCATAATGCATCATTCAGTTTCTTGGACCAATTCTTTCTAGACCTATTGACAGTCTTTTGCAAGATTAATTTGAGCTCTCTATTGCTCAATTCTACCTGACCACTAGACTGCGGGTGATATGGAGATGCAATTCTATGATTAACGTTGTATTTAGCAAGCATCTTACAGAAAGCACCATGAATAAAATGTGAACCACCATCAGTCATTAAGTATCTAGGGACTCCAAACCTCGGAAAAATAACTTCCTTAAGCATTTTAATAGAAGTGTTATGATCAGCACTACTAGTTGGAATAGCTTCTACCCACTTAGTAACGTAATCAACAACAACTAAAATATGAGTGTAACCATTAGAGGCAGGAAAAGGTCCCATATAATCAAAGCCCCAAACATCAAATGGTTTAATAACAAGTGAATAATTCATAGGCATTTCTTGACGTCAACTGATATTACCAATTCTTTGGCATTCATCGCAAGACAAAACAAACTTACGGGCATCCTTGAAGAGAGTAGGCCAATAAAAACCAGATTGCAATACCTTATGTGCAGTTCTATATCCAGCGTGGTGTCCTCCATAAGCCTCGGAGTGACACTTGCATAGGATCTGTTCCTGATCATGCTCAGGTACACAACGTCTAATAACACCATCTACTCCTTCTTTATAAAGATGTGGGTCATCCCAAAAGTAATGTCGCAAGTCATAGACAAACTTTTTCTTTTGTTGGTATGTGAAGCTAGGTGGTATAAATTTAGCAACAATATAATTAGCATAATCAGCATACCATGGAGTGCTACGAGAAGTACTTATGACATTTAATTGCTCATCAGGAAAGCTATCATCAATAGGTAGTGGGTCATCAAGAACATTCTCTAGCCTAGACAAGTTGTCTGCAACGGGGTTCTCAGCTCCTTTTCTATCAACAATATGCAAATCAAATTCTTGAAGCAAGAGAACCCATCTAATGAGTCTAGGTTTTGCATCTTTCTTTTCCATAAGATATTTAATAGAAGCATGATCTGTATGAATAGTTACTCTAGAATCAACAATATAGGGTCTGAATTTATCACAAGCAATTACAACTGCTAAAAGTTCCTTTTCGGTAGTAGCATAATATCTTTGAGCATTGTCTAGAGTCTTACTAGCATAATGGATAACATTCAATTTCTTAGCAACTCTTTGCCCTAGAACAGCACCTAAAGCATAATCACTAGCATCACACATAATTTCAAAGGGTAAATTCCAATCAGGTGGCTGAACAACAGGTGCAGAGACTAATGCTTTCTTAAGTATTTCAAATGCTTCTACACAATCATCATCAAAGACAAATGGTACATCTTTTCGTAATAAATTAGTCAGAGGCCGAGAGATTTTTGAGAAGTCCTTAATGAACCTCCTATAAAATCTGGCATGACCAAGGAAACTTCTTATACCTTTGATGTCCTTGGGACATGGCATCTTTTCAATAGCATCAACCTTGGCTTTATCAACTTCAATACCTCTTTCAGAAACTTTGTGCCCCAAGACAATACCTTCATTAACCATAAAGTGGCACTTTTCCCAATTCAAGACAAGATTAGTTTCTTCACATCCCTGCAAAACTCGAGCAAGATTGCTCAAGCAATCGTCAAAAGAGGAACCATAGACGGAAAAGTCGTCCATGAAAACCTCACAAATTTTCTCGCAGAAGTCAGAGAATATAGCCATCATGCATCTTTGAAAGGTAGCAGGTGCACTACATAAACCGAAAGGCATACGTCTATAAGCGAAAGTACCAAAAGGGCAAGTAAAAGTAGTCTTTGATTGATCTTTAGCCGACACAGGTATTTGAGAAAAACCAGAATAACCATCTAGAAAGCAATAATGTGTATGTTTGCATAATCTTTCTAGCATTTGATCAATAAAAGGTAAGGGGTAATGATCTTTCTTAGTAGCCTTATTTAATTTGCGGAAATCAATTACCATCCTATAACCTGTGATAATTCTTTGCGGAATCAATTCATCTTTATCATTAGGGACAACAGTAATACCTCCCTTCTTAGGGACACAATGGACATGACTTACCCACTGACTATCAGCAACGGGATAAATTATACCTGCCTCCAGAAGATTGAGTATTTCCTTTCTTACCACTTCTTTCATTTTAGGATTCAAACGTCGTTGAGGATCACGAACTAGTTTGGCATCAGCTTCCAAATTTATTTTATGTTGACATAGAGTGGGACTGATGCCCTTAAGATCATCCAGAGTATATCCAATAGCAGCACTGTGCTTCTTCAGAGTTTTCAATAATCTTTCCTCTTCATGCTCTGAAAGGTTAGCGCTAATAATAACAGGATATATTTTCTTTTCATCAAGATAAGCATATTTAAGATTATCAGGCAACGGTTTAAGCTCAAACACGGGATCACCCTTGGGTGGAGGAGGATCCCCTAGGATTTCAACAGGCAAATTGTGTTGCAGAATAGGTTCCTGTTTAAAGAATACTTCATCTATTTCCCTTCTTTCATTCGTGAACATATCATTTTCATGGTCTAGCAAATAGTGTTCTAAAGGATCACTAGGAGGTACAGCAATAGAAGCAAGACCAATAATTTCATCCTTACTAGGCAATTCTTCTTCACGTGTTGTTTACTAAATTTAGAGAAATTAAACTCATGAACCATATCATCCAAGCCAATAGTAACAACACTCTTTTCGCAGTCTATCTTAGCATTAACAGTATGCAAGAAGGGTCTACCAAATATAATGGGACAAAAGCTATCTTGTGGAGAACCAAGAACAAGAAAATCAGCGGGATATTTGGTTTTCCCACACAAGACTTCAACATCTCTAACAATTCCCATTGGAGATATAGTATCTCTATTGGCAAGTTTAATTGTAACATCAATTTCCTCTAACTCAGCAGGTGCAATCTCATGCATAATTTCTTTGTATAAGCCAATGGATATAACACTAGCACTAGCACCCATATCACATAAGCCATGATAACAATGATCTCCTATTTTAACATAAATAACATGCACGCCTACCACAGGTCTATGTTTATCTCTATCACAGAGTTTAGCAATTCTAGCAGTTTCACCAGTGAATTGAATAACATGCCCATCAATATTATCAGACAATATATCTTTAACAATAGCAATATTGGGTTCTACTTTGACTTTCTCAGGAGGTGTATAAGTCCTAGTATTGGATTTACGAACAACAGTTGAAGCTTTAGTATGATCCTTCATTCTAACAAGGAAAGGTGGTTTCTCAACATAAGAAGTGGGAACAATAGGATCATTGTAAGTGACAGACTTTTCTTCAACTTTAATAGGTGCAGCTACTTTTACATCTATGGGAGGATGATATTTAAACCACTTCTCCTTGGGGAGATCAACATAAGTAGAAAAAGATTCACAGAAAGAAGCTACTATCTCAGAGTCAAGTCCATATTTAGTGCTAAACTTACGGAAAATATCGGTATCCATAAAAGATTTAACACAATCAAACTTAGGTGTCATACCTGACTCCTTACCTTCGTCGAGGTCCCAATCTTCAGAGTTTCATTTAATTCTATCCAATAAATTCCATCCAAATTCAATAGGCTTCATCATAAAAGAGCCAGCACAAGAAGTATCGAGCATGGTGCGATTGTTATCAGAAAGCCGAGCATAAAAATTCGGGAGAATTGTCAATTTTGAGAGCTCGTGATTGGGGCATGAATATAACATTGATTTAAGCCTTCCCCAAGCTTGAGCGATGCTTTCTCCTTCATGAGGCCAAAAATTATATATATAATTGCGATCACGATGAACAAGATGCATAGGGTAATACTTTTGATGAAATTCCAATTTCAATCTTTTATAGTTCCATGATCTTGTATCATCACATAGCCTATACCATGTCAATGCGTCTCCATCCAAAGATAAAGGGAAAGCCTTCCTCTTAACAACATCATCGGGTATACCTGCAAGCTTAAATAGTCCACAAATATCATCCACAAAGCATAGATGTTCATCACGATGCTTTGTTCCATCTCCTGCAAAAGTGTTAGCTAGCAGTTTTTCCATCATACCCGAAGGAATCTGAAAAGCAGTTTCATTTTCAATAGATTTAGTAGGTTCAGTAGGTTGAGGAGCAACTCTTGGCTCAATCGGACGGGGTGAAGATACCCCGAACAAGCCCCTCAAACAATTACTTTCCATAGTAACAAGTGACAGAAAATTTCAGCACATTAAATAAATTTTTCCTTACCAAATTCCACCTACCAAAGGCGCTTCACTCCCCGGCAACGGCGCCAAAAAAGAGTCTTGATGAACCACAAGTATAAGGGATCTATCGTAGTCCTTTCAATAAGTAAGAGTGTCGAACCCAATGAGGAGCAGAAGGAAATGATAAGCGGTTTTCAGCAAGGTATTCTCTGCAAGTACTGAAATAAGTGGTAACAAATAATTTTGTGATAAGATAAATGGTGACGAGCAACAAGTAACAAAAGTAAATAAAGTGCAGCAAGGTGGCCCAATCCTTTTTGTAGCAAAGGACAAGCCTGGACAAACTCTTATAATAGGAAAAGCGCTCCCGAGGACACATGGGAATATCGTCAAGCTAGTTTTCATCACGCTCATATGATTCGCGTTTGGTACTTTGATAATTTGATATGTGGGTGGACCGGTGCTTGGGTACTGCCCTTACTTGGACAAGCATCCCACTTATGATTAACCTCTATTGCAAGCATCCGCAACTACACCAAAAGTATTAAGGTAAACCTAACCATAGCATGAAACATATGGATCCAAATCAGCCCCTTATGAAGCAACGCATAAACTAGGGTTTAAGCTTCAGTCACTCTAGCAACCCATCATCTACTTATTACTTCCCAATGCCTTCCTCTAGGCCCAAATAATGGTGAAGTGTTATGTAGTCTACGTTCACATAACACCACTAGAGGTTAGACAACATACATCTTATCAGAATATCGAACGAATACCAAATTCACATGACTACTAATAGGAAGACTTCTCCCTTGTCCTCAGGAACAAACGTAACTACTCACAAAGCATATTCATGTTCATAATCAGAGGGGTAATAATGTGCATAAAGGATCTGAACATATGATCTTCCACCAAATAAGCCAACTAGCATCAACTACAAGGAGTAATCAACACTACTAGCAACCTACTAGCACCAATCCCGGACTTGGAGACAAGAATTGGATACAAGAGATGAACTAGGGTTTGGAGATGAGATGGTGCTGGTGAAGATGTTGATGGAGATTGCCCTCTCCCGATGAGAGGAGCGTTGGTGATGACGATTGAGGGAGTCCTAGATTAGGGGGTGTCCGGATAGCCGGACTACCATCATCAGCTGAACTATCATCGGCCGGACTCCAAGACTATGAAGATACAAGATTGAAGACTCCGTCCCGTGTCCGGATGGGACTTTCCTTGGCGTGGAAGGCAAGCTTGGCGATACGGATACATAGATCTCCTACCATTGTAACCGACTCTATGTAACCCTAGCCCTCTCCGGTGTCTATATAAATCGGATGGCTCTAGTCCGTAGGACACAACAACAACCATTACAATCATACCATAGGCTAGCTTCTAGGGTTTAGCCTCCTTGATCTCGTGGTAGATCCACTCTTGTAAACATCTACAATATCAATATCAATCAAGCAGGACGTAGGGTTTTACCTCCATCAAGAGGGCCCGAACCTGGGTAAAACATCGTGTCCCTTGTCTCCTGTTACCATCCGCCTAGACGCATAGTTCGGGACCCCCTACCCGAGATTCGCCGGTTTTGACACCGACATTGGTGCTTTCATTGAGAGTTCCTCTCTGTCGTCACTGATAGGCTTGATGGCCTCTTCAATCGACAACGACGCAGTCCTGGGTGAGACTTTTCTCCCCGGACAGATCTTCGTATTCGGCGGCTTCGCACTGCGGGCCAACTCACTTGGCCATTTGGAGCAGATCGAAAGCTACGCCCCTGGCCGTCAGGTCAGGTTTGGAAGCCTAAACTTCACGGCCGATATCCGCGGGGACTTGATCTTCGATGGATCTGAGCCACAGCCGAGCGTGCCGCGCTGTCATGATGGGCACGACCTAACTCTGCCGCCAGACAGCACCTTGGAGGCCGCACATGAATCCGCTCTGACCCATAGTCCGGAGCCGATCGCTCAGATCAAGGACGGATGGCTGGACACCGCCTCGGGAGCTGCAACTTCTACAGCGATGGAGCCGAACACTTACCTTGTCCCGCATAAAGCTCATGACTCCGAGGTGCCGGACTCTCTGCCGGACTCCGAACCTCCTGCGCCCCTGCTGGTCGAATCCGACTGGGCACCGATCATGGAATTCACCACTGCGGACATCTTTTAGCACTCACCCTCTGGCGATATCTTAAATTCGCTGAAGCATCTCTCGCTATCCGGAGAGCCCTGGCCGAACTACGGCCAGGATGGTTGTGACGCGGACGATGAAGAAATTCAGAGCCCACCCACCACCCACTTCTAGCCACTGTCGACGACCTAACCGACGTACTCGACTACGAATCCGAAGACATCGACGGTATGGACGATGATGCCGGAGAATATGAAGAACCAGTGCCTACAGGGCACTGGAAGACCACCTCGTCATACGACATATATATGGTGGACACCCCAAAAGATGGGGACGGCGAAGAAGCAACGGAGGCCGATTCCTTAAAGAAACAACCCAAGCGCCGACATCAGCGGCGCCGCTTTAAATCCCGCCACAGCAAGAATAGAGATTCCGGCACAGGAGATAATAACACCCCAGAAAGTGCCGAAGACAATCCCCTCCAGCACGATCCAGAGCAGGAGGAGGCAGAAGCAAGCCCTCACGAGAGGGCGGCAGACGAAGAGGTCGAGGATGATAATTACTTACCTCCCTCCGGAGACGAGGCAAGCCTCGACGACAACGAATTCGTCGTGCCTGAGGATCCCGTCGAACAAGAGCATTTCAGACGTAGGCTAATGGCCACGGCAAACAGCCTAAAGAAAAAGCAGCAACAGCTTCAAGCTGATCAAGACCTACTGGCCGACAGATGGACCGAGGTCCTTGCGGCCGAAGAGTATGAACTCGAACGCCCCTCCAAAAGTTACCCAAAACGCAAGTTGCTCCCCCGACTAGAGGAGGAAGCGTACAAACCTGCATCACCAGCGCACAATACGGCAGACCGACCACCTCGTGGCCGCAACAGAGAGGCATGCAAGCCCTCCACCAAAACCATACCCCGGCATCGCTCAAAAAGCATGAAGCCATGGGGGAACGCGCCGGACTTGCGGGATATATTGGAGGACAAGGCAAGACAATCCAGATCTATCTATGGATCACGTGGGCGCCCCAAGACCCACGACGAATACCGTCGCGCCGGATACAACTACTCCGGCCAGGCCGAACACAACAGACAACGCTCTCCCGAGCTACATCGCGATATTGCTCAATACAGAGGCACCGCACACCCACTATGCTTCACTGACGAAGTAATGGATCATCAAATCCCTGAAGGGTTTAAACCCGTTAATATCGAATCCTACGATGGCACAACAGACCCCGCGGTTTGGATTGAGGATTATCTCCTCCATATACATATGGCCCACGGCGACGATCTTCACGCCATCAAATAGCTCCCGCTCAAGCTTAAAGGACCAGCTCGGCATTGGCTTAACAGCCTGCCCGCAGAGTCAATTGGATGCTGGGAAGACCTGGAAGCCGCATTCCTCGACAACTTCCAGGGCACGTATGTGCGACCACTGGACGCAGATAACCTAAGCCACATAATCCAGCAGCCAGACAAATCGGCCAGGCAATTCTGGACACGGTTCTTAACAAAGAAAAATCAAATCATCGACTGTCCGGATGCAGAGGCCCTTGCGGCCTTCAAACATAACATCCGCGACGAGTGGCTGGCCCGGCACCTAGGACAGGAAAAGCCGAAATCCATGGCAGCCCTCACGTCACTCATGACCCGCTTCTGTGCGGGAGAGGATAGCTGGCTAGCTCGCAGCAACAACCTCAGCAAAAACGCTGACAGTCCGGATACCAAGGACCGCAATGGCAGGTTGCGTCGAAACAAAAACAAACGCCGCATTAATGGTGACAGCAATGAGGATACGGCAGTCAACGCCGGATTCCGAGGCTCCAAGCCCGGTCAACGGAAGAAGCCATTCAAAAGAACCACTCCGGGCCCGTCCAATTTGGACCGAATACTCGACCGCTCCTGTCAAATACATGGAACCCCCGAAAAGCCAGCTAGCCACACCAACAGAGATTGTTGGGTATTCAAGCAGGCAGGCAAATTAATCGCCGAAAACAATGACAAGGGGCTACACAGCGATGACGAGGAAGAGACCCGGCCGCCGAACAACAGAGGACAAAAGGGATTCCCCCCCAAGTTCGGACGGTAAACATGATATACGCAACGCATATACCCAAGAGGGTGCGGAAGCGTGCACTAAGGGACGTATACGCGATGGAGCCAGTCGCCCCAAAATTCAACCCATGGTCCTCTTGCCCGATCACTTTCGATCGAAGAGACCATCCGACCAGTATCCGCCATGGCGGATTTGCCGCATTGGTTTTAGACCCAATCGTCGATGGATTTCACCTCACAAGAGTCCTAATGGACGGCGGCAGTAGCCTGAACCTGCTTTATCAAGATACAGTGCGCAAGATGGGCATAGACCCTTCAAGGATTAAACCTACAAAGAGAACCTTCAAAGGCATCATACCAGGTGTCGAGGCCAGTTGTACAGGCTCAGTTACACTGGAAGTGGTCTTCGGATCCCCGGATAATTTCTGAAGCGAGGAGTTAATCTTCGACATAGTCCCGTTCTGCAGTGGCTATCACGCTCTGCTCGGACGAACCGCGTTCGCAAAATTCAACGCGGTGCCGCATTATGCATACCTTAAGCTCAAGATGCCAGGACCTCGTGGAGTCATAACGGTCAATGGAAACACGGAACGCTCCCTCCGAACGGAGGAACATACAGCGGCTCTCGCGGCAGAAGTACAGAGCAGCCTTTTAAGGCAATTTTCGAGTCCAGCCGCTAAACGACTGGACACGGCCAAACGCGCCCGGAGCAACATCAACCAAGACCACCTGGCACGTTCCGAGCACGCGTAGAAATGCGGCCTCAACCCCAGCCCTCGCACAATCGTAAGACAAACTCTCCGCGTACATAATTATGCCCTGGAGATACCGTGGGCATAGGGGGAGAGGCACAACCACAACAGACCCAGAGTGCGGTTCGACCACACCAGGGGCTCCCAAGTGTGTCGCTCTTTTTATCTTTTATTTCTCTCTTTTTTATACAGAACTCTGTCCGGCGGCGAACCTGCCGAACTCATGATGCAACAGCTAGGGAGGGACAGAGGCCGCGACGAACACTTAGGTGGTCTCCATTACGAGCATTAAATTTGTTAAATACACCATTCCGCGGCCTACCCCTGGAGGGAGACGCCTTTAAATCGTCCAATCCCTTGCTTTTCGCACTATTTGTATCATTTCGCACTCATAGCAGCTCTTCTCGAATAAAATGCAGCACTTTTTGCCCATAATTGCATTACCTTATATATATATGTTCATTTACGACATGTTGCATCCGTACATTTTGGTATGGCCAAATACACCAGGGGCTTATGTTCCCCGCATTATGGTGTGATAAAGTCCGAACACTTTCAAAAGTGCGGCACCCCGAACTTATAGCATTATATGAATCGGCTCCGAATCATGTCTTGGGTCAATAGTTGGGTTTGCCCGGCTCCCATGTTTGGCACCTTACGTTCCGTTCTATCGGCTAAGGTAGCACTAGGAGAACCACTGCGATTGCGCCCCGGTTGAGCTGGGTTAACGCCTCAGTGGAGAAAGCTAAAAACTGACTGTCATGATAAGGCGAGAGACTGGTCGCTGTTCGAGAGGTCCTTTCGGGTCCTTAAAGACCTACGCCGCTTCGAGCGAAGTTCCGGATAATGTCCGACGAAGGAGTGGATAGCGCCCTGAATTCGGTCTTCCGAATACTAGGGGCTTCGCCGAAATTTAAAATTATAGAATTCTATGGCTAAGTGAGAGTGTTCAAGCACTATAAGTCCGGTTGCCTTGTTCGTTGTGTTGAGCGCCTCCCTAGATGGACCCAAAAATGGGAACAAGAGCGCTCAAGTTTATCCCGAACACCCTAGCACTCGTGGCATGGGGGCTGAAGCCGACGACTTGCCATCTCTCAGATTTAATAAACGGCCGCACAGAATGTAATATTTTAAATTAACAAGCGTTGCTTAGCGCATATGAACAAAGTTTTCAGCGCACAGGATAACACATTGCGAATTTACTGAATAATTACATCCCTGGGGCACTCATCCGCAATTTTGCAGGCACCCTTCAGGAAAGTCTGATAGTACATCTCGGACGTATGATATTCCTTGCCCGCTGGTGGCGCGTCAGTGATTAGCTTCTCCGCATCCAGCTTGCCCCAATGCACCTTTGCGCGGGCAAGGGCCCGACGAGCACCTTCAATACAGGCGGAGCGCTTGATAACCTCCACCCAGGGGCACGCATCCACCAACCGCTGCACGAGACTGAAGTAGCTCCCAGGCATGGCCTCTCCAGGCCACAGCCGGACTACGAGGCCCTTCATGGCCTGCTCGACCACCTTGTGGAGCTCGACCAGCTGCTTCAGCTGGTCGCTAGGGGGCACCGGATGGCCGGCCTCAGCATACTGAGACCAGAAGACCTTCTCCGTTGAGCTCCCCTCCTCGGCTCGGTAGAATGCGGCGGCATTAGACACGCTGCAAGGCAGATCTGCAAACGCCCCTGGAGAGCTCCGAATTCGGGTAAGTAACACGTAATTTACATTCACATGCTTGCTTTGCATGAAAAATGCCTTACCCGCCGCTATCTTCCTCACCAACTCAATCTCCTGAAGGGACTTATGGGCATCGGCCTTGGCAGTCTTGGCACTTTCGAGAGCCGAGGCAAGCTCGGACTCTCGAGTCTTTGAGTCACGCTCCAAACTCTCATGCTTTTCCATGAGAGCCTGGAACTCTTGCTGAACCACCGCCACCCGCACCTCCTGCTTTTCTCGCTCTGCCCGTTTTGCGGCCGCATTGCGTTTGGCCGCCGACACGGCCTCCTTCAGGGTCGCCACCTCGTTCGTGGCCCCTGCAGTAGCCATGTTATCCTTGTTATTTTTTGTTGCAACCTAAATCCTTTTCTGTAAGGTACAAGTTCAAAGTGGTGTTACTCACCTTATTTGTCCTGGAGCTGCTTCTTGGCGCGGCCGAGCTCTTGCTCGGACCGCTCGAGCTCCTGCTTCAAAGCACCGACCTCCGCAGTCAGTGCGGCAGAGGTCAGCAGCGCAACCTGCAACCCATATTGACATAATTTTTTTAGCAACCCTGCGTATGTCTTCTTTTTTTTTCAGATCCTCAGTCCGGCTTTTCTTTCCGAACACCGAACCGAGCATCAGGGGCTACTGTCTATGCGGTATTACATTGCATATTTTTAACTTCTTACCTCAAAGCCTGATAGAAGGCTACTGCAGGCTTCGGTCAGCCCGCTCTTGGCGAGCTGTACCTTCTGAATCACCGCACTCATAATAGTGCGGTGTTCATCCTCGATGGAAGCTCTCTGGAGCGCCTCCAACAAATTGTCCGGCGCCTCCGGTTGGACGAAAGCCGCCGGCGTCACGGTCTTGCCCTTCATGCGAAGGGGCCGTCGGCCGGACTCCGGAACCACTGCGGGTTCTGATGTGGAGTCCGACGCAAAGTCCGGGAGGCTGCCTTGTGGCGCCTCCGGAGCCTCCCCCTGAGGGGTCCCTTCTTGGGATCCCACCTCAGCGTCCTCGGTGTCGCGAGGGGTGGAGGCAGTCGGGATGGAATCTACATCCGACGGAGCCAACGACCCGCTCGATGAAGCGGGGAGATCATCATTGGCCGGACTATAGGCAGCATGCGGCATCAGAATGACACTATGTGACACAGAAAAAGAAATTATAAATCATTCAGGAATCCGTATACTTACGATCTCGCCGGAGGCCTGGCCCTTGAAGGCCATTCTTCCTCGCCAACGTTGATGTTGGCGGAGCTGTCTGGGGGAATAGTCCTTCCCCTCTTGGACCCTTCGGCCTCCCCTGTTGGGGAAGCCTTCCTCTTCCTCTCTCCCTCCTCTGGGAGAGGGTCCTCTTTCTCCTCCTCGTTTTCGGGGGAGGAGTCCGCCCTGGAGTCGTCGGACACCTGAAAGCGGGAACTCTTTCGAGCACCCGTGGCCTCCTTCTTGGCCTTCTTCTCCGGCACCACATGCGGTGCTGGAACCAGCAGCCTCGCTAGACGGGCGTCTACTGGGTTTTCTGGCATGGGAGCCAGGCAGATAATCTGCTCCGCCTTCCTCATCCAGTCCTGTCAAAGGAAAAGGGGAAATTAAAACCCGCATAGAGTCAAACTATGAAAAGCAAGTGTTCCGTATAGGGGTAGAATCACTTACCTCGTCGGCTTGGCGCTGCGAGCGAAATCCGCGATCTTCAGTCGCGGATGCGGGGGTTCGGCACCCTTAAACAGCACCCTCCAGGCGCCTTCGTACGTTGTGTCGAAGAGCCCGCTCAGCGCCTGGTGCTGTTCCGGATTGAACTCCCACAGATTGAATGCCCGCTCTTGGCATGGGAGAATCCGGCGGACGAGCATGACTTGGACCACGTTAACCAGCCTGAGCTTCTTCACTAGCTTCTGGATACAGGCTTGGAGTCTCGTCAGCTCCTCCGAACTACCCCATAGCAGGCCCTTCTCTTTCTAGGAGGTGAGCTGCGTGGGGATACCAGATCTGAACTCGGGGGCCGCCGCCCACTTAGGGTCGCGCAGCTCGGTGATATAGAACCACCCTGATTGCCACCCCTTGACGGATTCCACGAAGGCCCCTTCGAACCAAAGGACGTTGGGCATCTTTCCCAACATGGCGCCTCCGCACTCCGCTTAAGTGCCCTTCACTACCTTCGGCTTGACATTGAAGGTCTTGAGCCACAAGCCGAAGTGGGGCTAGATGCAGAGGAAGGCCTCGCACACGACGATAAACGCCGAGATGTTGAGGATGAAGTTCGGCGCCAGATCATGGAAATCCAGGCCGTAGTAGAACATGAGCCCCCGGAAAAAGGGGTGAAGTGGAAAGCCCAGTCCGCGGAGGAAGTGGGGAAGAAAAACGACCCTGTCATGGGGCCTGGGGGTGGGGATGAGCTGCCCCTCGTCGGGCAGCCGGTGCGCGATGTCGCCGGACAGGTAGCCGGCGCTGCGCAGTCTTTCGATGTGCTCCTCCGTAACGGAGGAGGTCATCCACTTGCCTCCCGCTCCAGACATGACTGGGGAAGGTTGAGACGAGATGTGCGGGCTTGGGCGCTGGAGCTCGAGTGCACGGAGATGGATAAGCAAAGGAGGAAGAAGGCGTAGGTGAAAAGGTGAATCCTTATCCCTTATATGGGCGGGCGAAGTCTACGCATCCCCCACTGGCCTGGTAAAACTCGCTTATCCCCCAAGCGTCACCATTAATGGCGCGGTTGGGTTACCCACGTCCATATTGATGAGAATCCCGGATTAAGGGGGAACACGATCTCTGCTTCGACAAGACGTACCAAGGAAACCGCTTCGCTAAATGCGCTGAGGTGGTAGAGTAAAAAATGATTCAAGTAATGGCTTGGTAGTGGCGTGACATCATGCCGCAAAAAACGTTAGCAGATTGAACTTGTGTATATATTATTCTCTCTACGGTGGAATGTGGAATTTATTTTGCAGAGCCGGACACTACCCTGGTGTTCACAATCTTCTATTATTCGGAGGAGGAACCCGCCTTGCAATGCCAAGCAATATACGCGCCAGACTTATCGTCATTGAAGCCTGGTTCAGGGGCTACTGAGGGAGTCCTGGATTAGGGGGTGTCCGGATAGCCGGACTACCATCATCAGCTGAACTATCATCGGCCGGACTATCATCATCGACCGGACTCCAAGACTATGAAGATACAAGATTGAAGACTCCGTCCCGTGTCCGAATGGGACTTTTCTTGGCGTGGAAGGCAAGCTTGGCGATACGGATACGTAGATCTCCTACCATTGTAACCGACTCTATGTAACCCTAGCCCTCTCCGGTGTCTATATAAACCGGATGGCTCTAGTCCGTAGGACACAACAACAACCATTACAATCATACCATAGGCTAGCTTCTAGGGTTTAGCCTCCTTGATCTCATGGTAGATCCACTCATGGTAGAAAATTCAAATTCCTACGTTTTTTCTTTCAAGGAGACACTAAAGGAACAAATCCGTGTGCTCAGTGGACAATATATATATCATGTAGAGTAAAAAAGAGACGCAACAAGTGTACAACCTCTTTGGCGAAGCCATGTCGATCTCAGCGTGATGGGGTTGGTCGGTGAGGATGCTCCGGCTGACTTGGCTGTCGGAGGAGGGGAAGAAGATCTTAGGCGTCTAGAGATGGAGCCCGAGGTACTGCTCCACTGTGATGGAGGGTTTCGTCGTTGGAGCAGCTCCGGTGAGTTGTACGACGTCGAGGCTGAAGCAGGACAAGAGAGACAACAAACAATGTTAACCTGAGTGGAATTCTAATAGCATCTCCAATACATGACGTAAAATACATAACCACAAAGTTCTAGATGTAAAATACATCAGCCGCTCATCTCTGAACTTAACTGTCGAAACTGAATTTAACTGTCGAAACTGAACTTAACTGTCGAAACTGAACTTAACTGTCGAAACTGAATTTTGCTCTCAAAACTGAATTTTGCTATCGAAACTGAACGCACTAGCAAGGTGAGGCTACATGTTGGTCGACTGACTTTTTCATCTTTGGTTAGTCGATTTTGCAGTCGTTGGATACGAAATCAAGTGCCTGCGGTTCATCTTCAAACTCCAACCCCCTGAGCCGCCAGCCACCACCGGCCAAACAGCAGCCCCCGCCGCCCGTGGCCGGCAGTGCACCGCCCCGCCCGCCCGAAAACACTCCCCACCGCCGGACCGCCGCCGCCCCGGCCATCCCTCTGCCCCCCCCGTGCCGAGCTTTTTCTCTGGCGATCCCCACGCCACCGCCCCGCCACCGTCGGTGACCACCGCCCCCACCCTGAACCCTAAGATAGATAGTGGGGTACCTCTC
>NC_041393.1:260903452-260906368 GCF_002162155.2 Triticum dicoccoides
CTTCACCCCAGCGAGCCCCCCACCCCCTAAAAATCCACTGACCCAAAAGTCGATTCAGTCGACTGAAGTGTAGCTAAATCGGAGCAGCATCACAAGCGAGAGCAAGAGCGAGTGCAGCAGCGTGAGCAAGAGAAATAGCAAGAGCAGACCAGGCAGGGGACCGAGAGCAAGAGCAAAGCAGCAGCGCGAGCGAGACCTAAAGCAGCATCAACTCCTACTGATGTGGATGTCGCCGCCGAGGGAGCGACACCGTGGAGGAAGTGGTCGGCGACGCCGCTGTGGATGGAGCCGCACCGTGTCGGCTCGGGACCGAGCGCCGGCAGCACCGTGAGATCGAATCAAGAAGAAAATGCGGCGATTAGTGTACAACCTCTTTGGTGGCGCCGATTAGGCCGCAGCTTCATCCGAGGAAACGGAGATGATGATGCTCTTCCGGTGGTGCATGTGAAGACGGCGGTGTGGAAATGGAGGTGGCGCGAAAGACGAGGGGAACATCGGGGCAGCTCCTTGGAGGTGGAGGATGGGGTGGCTGAACCGGCCGGACGACAAGATCGACGACAGATCCTCATCCGGTACGGTGGATGAGGGACGTCGAGGTGTTGCTGTGGACTATGTCGTCGGGGCAGAGGCTCCGGCTGGGTGGCGGACAGAGCAGGGTGTGGGGTTTCGTCGCGAGTTTTCGCGTCCTTGGTGTATGAATGGGTGGGAGGATGGGATGGCAGTGGGGAACCATGGCTTAGGGACGCGCTTGTCCGAAATGTGGGGTAAGTTATGAAAGTACCCCCACCGATTTGAGGCAGTTCTTTCGGCTCAGGGGTACCACGGGCATTTTGCATGTCGGGATTTCACAGGAGGTGGGAGTTTTTGCGCGCATTGTAATTTCGGAATAGCAAGGCGCGGGTTGAGATGCAGGGAGTTGTCGGAGCACGACGAGACAAAGATATATCTTAAATATTTCGGGCTAACAAGGCGCGGTTTGAAATTTCTAGACAAGCCTAACGTGTACTGTACCAAATCAATGCGCACTGCAAATGTCATTCAAAACTTTGAATTCATGTTATGTTGAATTAAAATATTTTGCTAGGTGTATAATGCATGCAACCTACTACTCAAATGAACGTTTTAGTGCATTCCAAACGTATATACTACCGCTTCAATATGAACTAAATTTGAATTCGTTTCTCTATTTGAATAAGATCTACAATAATGGTTGTTGTGAAGTCAAAGCATTTGAATTCGTTTCTCTGTTTTAATAAGATGTACAATCATCATTATTGTCAAGTTAAACCACCGTTTGTGTATTATCTTCACATCACACCACATGATTAGTCTCGAGTTACATATGAACTATGTGTACTATAGGAACTGGAACTCTATTTTTTGAATCCACTTTATGTTGATTTCAAATCACATTACATTTCTAGCTCTAGCTAGATCTTCATAATCTAAACCATGTCTCATATGTATAATGTGTTTATCACATTATGTATGGTGCCCCGCCCCCTACGCCTACAAGTATTTAGATGTGAGTTGCAAACACCACACATTACCACAAATTCAAATAAAATGTGAGAATGTTCGATATATAGTATTGTTTAGATTGTTTGATATTTAGTTGTAAGCTGCAAATGCCACACATTATCACAAATTCAAATAAAATGTGAGATTGTTTGATGTATAGTATGGCTTAGATTGTTTGACATTTAGCTGCGAGTTGCAAATGCCATGCATTATCACATTATGGTATAACAAGTGCACAACACGTGTATCACCGCTATATTCATGCATATAATGTTTAAAACACTATGATCTCCTATTCAAGTATATGAATCCGCTTTCATATCAAATTATGATCTTTGTTAGTCTCTTACACCCACACAATCCTCTAACCTTTGTAGCTACCACTAACTTTCTCTCGTGCATGCACACGCCCTCCTTGCCCTCCCCCTCCCTCGGCACTCTATCCACCGGGGACATTCATTTTTTTTCTTTTAGTTCGTTCTCCTAGAGTCTCCACAACTCCTTTTCGACACACACCGATCGATAAACCTCTCCAGTGATGCCTGCCTACAACATACACACACACCTTCAATCTCCTCCTTTATGTGTCCTTGCCTCATGTCTCTCATACAGTCATAGACACATGTAAACTCTCGCCCCTCTTTTCATCGATCTCACAACCGCACACTCCTCCCCCTATCTAGCTAGTAGGTGGGCCTCTCGCACCACCTCCTAGCTCAATTCTCTCTGTCTATCCGTCTCGCTGGGCCTTATTTGCCTCTAACAAATGGACGTACACTGACCGATCTCTCGCTATACATATAGCTAGCTAGGTCCTTATAACCCGTTTTCACCCACGCGTCGATCGATCTACCTCATTAGTTGTGTCTCTCCCTTCCTCCGACAAACAACAATTGATCTACCGATCTAGTTAGGTTTGATTACCAAACACATGGTTCCCCTTCATCATCCATGGATGCGTCCCAACAGATCTATCACGCATAGGCACATACAGAAACACATCCCCACTCTTATTGATAACATTGCAGTTCCACCCTCAGTTTGTCTAGTAGGCCTCTCCCACCATCTTCGAGAAGCGACTCCATCACCCATTCAACACTCTACCCTGCTCCCTCCCTCTCCTCTCTCTCTCTCTCTCTCTGTCCCATCATATTTCCCGTCCTTCAGTTATGTATGGATGTCGACCGATCTCCCTCAAGACATAGCTGGGTCTCTCCTTCTCAACACGTATACGAGTCGTTCTACCTCTATAGTTAGGCCTCTGCCTCCCCCTCCCCCCACCCCCTCGCCCCCACACACACTGATACATCGAGCGCTCTAGTCATGTCTCCCTGCCACACACAAACTTGACATGTGCCCTCTAACGTTCCGGTAGGCTAGTCGCCCTATATCTTT
>NC_041393.1:260906697-260913607 GCF_002162155.2 Triticum dicoccoides
CCCAAAACAAAAAACACTCACAAATGCGGTTTGTATCTCTCACACACACCCACATAGGTGGGGGACGTGCACGAAGAGAAGAGGTGCATGCATGGTGCACGTACTCCCGTCTCTTTCCCAACCACACCCGCGCCGGTACACGGTGGAGCTCATTTCTATACGAAAAAGGCAGCCCACGTGGTAATTTGGCACGTGTACTAGTTGTCCACTTGGTGAAGGGAGGATCGTCTACCATGGGTGAACAAACAAATTGTGACTTGACGCGTTATGTTAAATTAAAAAAAGAGGCAAACCATGTGGGGCCTACCTTAGAGGCAAGGCTCTATACACTAGAGTACTTTTGATGTGTCCCGTCAACTCGTGGAACGAGGAGAAGCTTGCTTAGTATGCCGTCTGCCCCGCCCACGGGCGCGGTGGCTCGCAAGATGAGGTGAAGCTTGCTCCGCCTTATGCCCGCTCCCTCGCCCATGTGCGCGGTGGCTCGCAGGACGACGAGAAAAATTTACTACTCCCTCCGTTTACTCCTCGTCCCTACTACCTTGGTTATAGAGATTATATCATATTTTTTGGAATATATATGTCCTTTAGTAGATTTCAATATGAACTACTAGTACATACTCCAAACACTGATGTATATAAACGTATTTTAGAGTGTAGATTCACTCATTTTGCTCCGTATGTAGCAATCTCCCTTGCCCCTCGACCCTCGCCCACGTGGTGGACGTGCAGCAATTCATTCGGACTCATATAGCCAGAATGATATATATTGCACTACCATTATTGCTCGACTTCCCGAAGAGGCGAAGGGCCAATCGCTGGGGGAAGGGGTGGATGCTTAGTGTAGATGCGGTCGCCGTTGCCGACGGCGAAAACCCACTGTTGGCACGTCCCGATCAGGGGTCCCCGCCATTCTCTCTCACAAAGCCTGTGAGGTTACCTTCGTCCATTGCTCACTGCCGCAACGTGGGAAGTTTCCGCCTCCCGCCGCCCTCCTCAAGGTTGAGCTACGTCCCTCAGGTACAACTCCCTTTACAGCCGGCTTGCACCAGTACTCCAGCTGCCCACATCACTCCCCGTGGATATTTCTCTACTTTTTTGCCCCGCACATACCTCTACTGGCTTCTACGTATTGTATTTGTGATGAGTTTATGTCTCATCAACTAGTCCCAGTAATCTTATTCTAATCATGCTTCTTCAATTTCTTTGCCACAGGGATGCTCATCTCGATTTGGGTGGAACTGCACAAAACGATCCAATGGTCAAAAGGTTGCAAACTTCATTTATTAGGAAACTCGAATGTTGCCAGCAAATTGAAGCCTGGTTAGGGTTCACGGTTCAAGGGCTAGGGACTGCACGGATCATTTTTTTCTTTAGCTGCCTTTGTTCCAAAATAAGTGTCAACTTTAGTAGTAGTACAAATTTGTACTAAAGTTTGCACAAAGTTGAGACACTTATTTTGGAACGGAGGGAGTACATATTTGCTATGATTTGTCAATCATTGAGATGCAATAGCATGCATGTTAGTCTCCTTTGTATTTGATGAAATGTTGCAACGGGCAACCTTGGACGCAAGATACATGTAACAGAAGCTGGAAGCTTCATAGCATCGTACAAATTTATCTCGCTGATAAATTACAGTACGTACTATACTGGTACTTCCTCTGTTCCTAAATATAAGTCTTTGTAGAGATTTCGCCATGAACCACATGCAGATGTATATAGATGCATTTTAAGTGTAGATTCATTCATTTTGTTCCATATGTAGTTCACCTAGTGGAATCTCTACAAAGACTTATCTACTAGTAATAACTACTAGGAATTCTCTATCCTCTCCTTGAGCGACATCATCAAAATTAATGTAGCCGTTAGATGAACTAAATCAGTCCATAATAGTCGTCTGATCTAGACGTTGAGAGGCTCCCCACTAAGCCACATGCATGCATGTAGAAATACTGTGGCATGCATGTGAGTGGGTTTTAAATCACATCAACATGTCTGCATGCAAGAATGCAGTGGTAGCATGCATGTAAGTGAGCTTTTAAGTCCCATTAAGATGTCAAAAAGAAAAATATAATCCCATTATGCAGTAGGAGTGGGCTGATCTTTTTTCCTTACGTGGGATGATCTAAATGATGATGGGAGTTTATTTAGTTTGGCTACCACATTTGTCATGCGGTTATAGAGTTTTTTTAGTTCTATGAAATTGATAATTTTGCGCAGAGAGATATACGGCTGTTCCGCGGCAACGCGCGAGGACTCATCTAGTAATATTTAGGAACGGAGGGAGTACTATGTAAAGAGTTAGGTGTCGCACGGTGATAGTGTGAGGTGGGCCATGTAATCACTGAGCCTGCGTGTTTTCACTACTCTTGCACTCCTCCGCTTTAAGAATGGAGAAAATTGTAATTTAGTAGTACGTCCTTTCGCCCAAAGCATGGGACATCCAGAAGTCCTACCACCTTAGTAATAAAGACCAATGAGCCGTCAAATCACATAGACCCAGCAGTAAGTTGGACGGACGAAGCAACCATCACTCTTGCGCTAGTGAGAGGTCGCGTCCGCTCTACCCGGGCATGAATGCGACACCGATTCTTTGGAGCGGCGCTGACCGTTTCGGGCGGGAAGCGCGCGAGGGCGATGGAGGGGCTTTGGGTGGGCCAGGCTGGTCAGGAGCGGGCGTGGCAGCTGTCCGCATGTCCCTACCGGACACGCCCGGAAACGAGAGGATGCACCGACTCTTGTGGCTAAAATCGTACACTACACACCATCTCTCTGTAGGAGTAGGTCGATCTGTCGCTCTCTCTAACACACACATGCTGTTAAACACACACACACACACACGCACCTTGGTCCCGTTGCACCTTCTAACGTGACTTATTACACCTAGACGGAGGGAGTAGTAAGTATACGAGATACGGTGGCACACTGACTTAAGTCGAATACAAGTGCCCAAAATTGTGTGCATGTTATAATAAGGATTCACTTAAAATAGTACGTGAGCGAGCAAAGGGATCAATTGGACAGTGTTCCCGAGCAGTAGCGAGATGTGTGAGGTAAGATACATCGCTAGCACTTTTAATTTTTCTTATTAATTTGTTTGTTTCACCCTCTGACTGGTGGGACCCAACGTACTACATGGAGAGAGGTAAGGTGACTAAGGCTGCATTATTTCTGCACCACTGTGGATAGTCTTACCACCATAGCCACATGACACGATTATGATTGAAATCTCAATGACTCCCACACACACCAAAAAAAAGACATGGCATGCTTGTCACACGAATGCAGGAATGTATAAAAGGTTATTTTCCTCTCATTGAACATAACGGGAGGGTTGTGTAGCTGGTTAGCCTGTTCGCTCATCAAACTTGAGGTCTCGGGTTCGATAACTACACTTGAGCATAATTTGTGCCAGGAGGATTCTTTGACTGGTCAAAATGGATGGATACGGAGCTATACGATCTCGTAGTGACCGTATAATCACCTCATCACGTATAAGTTGCAGCCTCAGCGCTTGTTTTCTAGTGTTTGCATGCTTCACTCTCTCTCTCCAGTATATATATACACGCTGGAGCCTCAGCGCTTGTAGTTGCTCTCTTCACACTCTCTCGCCCTCTCCAGATCTAAACAAGACTTCGTTGGCCTCTCTCTCCCCTCACTGCTGCTCAAAGAGCCCGCAGGATCCGTCCGCCAGGAAGGGAAGGAGGCTTAACATTGTCGCCGTCGGTGAGGGAGGGAATCCAATATCGGCGCAGCTGTTCACTTTCACCCAGCGGCGGCGCAGGAGGGCCTCCGGCCCCTTCTTCTTCACCGTCGTCCCGTCGCCCACCGAACCACGCCCCAAGAACCTTAAGGTATAATTTACTTACTCCACATGCATTGCTCTAGCTACATGTATACCATGAATCTAGGACGTGGTTCAAAGAGGAAAGGAGTGGGGGAAAGTAGTGGGGAAAGTTGTATATAGCATGAATCTAGGATGTGGTTCAAAGAGGAAAGGAAGGGGGAAAGTTGTACAGCATGAATCTAGGATGTGGTTCAAAGAGGAAGGGAATGGGGGAAAGTAGTGGGGAAAATTGTATCGCATAAATCTAGGACGTGGTTCAAAGAGGAAATGAAGGGGCGAAAGTACTAGTACAGACTGGCTATCCAGCACCTACATTGGTCGAAAAGGGAAAACAATGACAAACGCAGTACACACATCTGTAACAAACTAATCTTTTGTTTTGGGGGACAAGGCTATAGAGTTTGAGCAGGACTAGATTTGGTGCGCTCAGATAGGGAAAGGTGTTTAAAGATAACAAAACTGGGACCAACACAAATATGCTCCTTGGTTGTTTGTTCTTTGTTGCAATAGACTGTGCATGACCATAGTACATCGGTAGATGCACATGGTGCTCGTGCATCCACTGTCCCGTGCAACTCATTAGCTATTGTTAATCTAAGGCCCTGTTTGGTTAAAAACTTCCTAGTCTACCTGCTTGGTTCCAGGGACTAAACATGGACTAGAGGTTATTAAATGACATGCTAAAAGACCATGTTACCCCTAGTAATGAACTAATAGAGACAAGGTGCGATGCGTGGCAGGGGCAACTGTTGGAAAAAGTCCCAAAAAGACTCCCTCGGGGTCTTCTTTCTTTAGTCCCCAATGCCCACTTTTAGTCCCTAAAAGTCCCTCCTGTTTGGTTTAGATGGGACTGACATGGAGTTTTTTTAGTCCCTACACCAAAATGTCCCTGTAAACAAGCACCCTCTAATAATGCTGCTGGAAAATTGATGTAATGCCACAGTTAAAAGCAAATTACATGTTTAACGAATTTTATTGTTAATATAATCTCTATATTAATATTAATCAATGCCACCGTTTGAGAAATGCTACTGTCTTGCTTTCTTTCCCATTTAGATAAGGTAGATGCTTCTTTTTGTTGGCTTCTGTGTCATCCACCATTATTGACCACTAATTGTTTCCTTTGCACCTCTGTGTAAACATGGTTATCTACTTCACCTCGTTGTCATTGTGACCTTTTGTTGCACTGCACAAAACACTTTTGTTTTAAGAGTGTTTTGTGCAGTTCAACCAAAATGTCACACCGACAACGTTGCTTGATTGCTTGATCTTAGTGGAACTGCACAAGAGGAGATCTTACTTCCTATCCGTGTTGGCAAATTTGGTTCAGATCTTCTTATTGTGAGTTGTTTGAATTCCGCATCATGAGAGGTCAGTACTAGCCTTCTTTCACATGATTCAGCAATGTGCTTTCATATGTTTTGCTATTTGTACGATAATGTTGCTTGATTTTAGTGAACTGCACAAATGGACACAAGACATCCCATCTGTATGTGCACCGTAATATCCCATTGAGGTAAGATAAGGATATTTCACAACTGTTGGCCTGTATTTTGCCACTTTCATCAGAAAATTAAGTTTAGTACTATACTTGTGCTCCCTAATTGACATGCCAAATCTTACATTGAAGGCGAAGCTTGACTGTTATTAAACCAAGTGATGAAGGGGAAGAACAAGCGGAAAAAATCAACTCCCGGTGCTATAATGAAGCACTGGACCTGTGATGAGACAAGTAATGATATAGTTTTGCATCTTAATTTATTGCTATGGCTGGAATGAGCAATTGTTTTGCCACTGATTTGATGCCACTCTTAATGTAATACACAATTATCTCTACTTGTGCAAACAGTATATTTTAGTGGAACTGCACAAGAATATGTTGGAAACATTAAACTAATCGAGGAGTATATAGTAAGCATGGTGATAACCCACAAGTATAGGGGATCGCAACAATTTTCGAGGGTAGAGTATTCAACCCAAATTTATTGATTCGACACAAGGGGAGCCAAAGAATATTCTCAAGTATTAGCAACTAAGTTGTCAATTCAACCACACCTGGAAACTTAGTATCTACAGCAAAGTGTTTAGTAGCAAAGTAATATGATAGTGGTGGTAACGGTAACAAAAGTAAAGACAGCAAAAGTAATGTTTTTGATATTTTATAGTGATTGTAACAGTAGCAACGGAAAAGTAAATAAGTGTAAACCACTATATGGAAAACTCGTAGGCACCGGATTAGCGATGGATAATTATGCCAGATGCGGTTCTTCATGTAACAGTTATAACATAGGGTCACACAGAACTAGCTCCAGTTCATCAATGTAATGTAGGCATGTATTCCGTATATAGTCATACGTGCTTATGGAAAAGAACTTGCATGACATCTTTTGTCCTACCCTCCCGTGGCAGTGGGGTCCTATTGGAAACTAAGGGATATTAAGGCCTCCTTTTAATAGAGAACCGGAACAAAGCATTAGCACATAGTGAATACATGAACTCCTCAAACTATGGTCATCACCAGGAGTGGTCCCGATTATTGTCATTTCAGGGTTGCCGGATCATAACACATAGTAGGTGACTATAGACTTGCACGATAGGATCTAGAACACATATATATTCATGAAAACATAATAGGTTCAGATCTGAAATCATGGCACTCGGGCCCTAGTGACAAGCATTAAGCATAGCAAAGTCATAGCAACATCAATCTCAGAACATAATGGATACTAGGGATCAAACCCTAACAAAACTAACTCGATTACATGATAAATCTCATCCAACCCATCACCGTCCAGCAAGCCTACGATGCAATTACTCACCCACGGCGGTGAGCATCATGAAATTGGTGATGGAGGATGGTTGATGATGACGACGGCAACGAATCCCCCTCTCCGGAGCCCCGAACAGACTCCAGATCAGCCCTCCCGAGAGATTAGGGCTTGGCGGCGGCTCCGTATCGTAAAACTTGATTATTTCTTCTCTATGCTTTTTCTCCCCGAAAGCCAATATATGGAGTTGGAGTTGGCATCGGAGGGCCACCAGGGGGCCCACAAGGTAGGGGGG
>NC_041393.1:260913843-260941579 GCF_002162155.2 Triticum dicoccoides
TCTTCATCTTTTGCGAGGATTTTTTTCTAAGGTGTTCCGTGGAGTTTCAAGACATTCCGAGAATTTTTATTTTCTGCACAAAAAACAACACCATGGCAGTTCTGCTCAAAACAGCGTTAGTCCGGGTTAGTTTCATTCAAATCATACAAGTTAGAGTCCAAAACAAGGGAAAAAGTGTTTGGAAAAGTAGATAGGACGGAGACGTATCAACTTCCCCAAGCTTAAACCCTTGCTTGTCCTCAAGCAATTCAGTTGACAAACTGAAAGAGAAAAAGAAAAACTTTTACAAACTCTGTTTGCTCTTGTTGTTGTAAACAAGAAAAGCCACCATTCAAGTTTCAGCAATTATTATGAACTAACCATACTCACAATGACACGTAGGTCTCATAGTTACTCATATCAATAGCATAATCAGCTAGCGAGCCATAATAATAAAACTTGGATGACAACACTTTCTCAAAATAATCATTACATGATATAACAAAATGGTATCTCGCTATCCCTTTCTGAGACCGCAAAACATAAATGCAGAGCACCTTTAAAGATCAAGGACTAACTAAACATAGTAATTCATGGTAAAAGAGATCCAGTCAAGTCATACCCAATATAAACCAATAATATTGAATGCAAATGATAGTGTGCTCTCCAGCGGGTGCTTTTTAATAAGAAGGGTGATGACTCAACATAAAAGTAAATAGATAGGCCCTTCGCAGAGGGAAGCAGGGATTTGTAGAGGTGCCAGAGCTCGGTTTTGAGATAAAATAAATTATATTTTGAGCGGCATACTTTCATTGTCAACATAACAACTAAAATACGACGATATCTTCCATGCTAAACAGATTATAGGCGGTTCCCAAACAGAATGGTAAAGTTTATACTCCCCTTTCTCCACAAGCATCAACCCATGGCTCGCTCGAAACAATGAGTGCCTCGAACATTCAATGGGTCCCAAGGGGAGTTCTGTTTGCGGTTATTTTGATTTAGTTTGCATGAAGCATGGGACTGGGCATCCCGGATACCAGCCATTTTCTCATGAATGAGGAGCGGAGTCCACTCCTCTTGAGAATAACCCGCCTAACACGGAAGATAAGGGCAGCTCTAGTTGACATATGAGCTATTCGAGCATGCAAAACAGAATGTTTATTTGAAGGTTTAGAGTTTGGCACATACAAATTTACTTGGAACGGCAGTTAAATACCGCATATAGGTAGGTATAGTGGACTCATATGGAATAACTTTGGGGTTTAAGGAGTTTGGATGCACAAGCAGTATTCCCGCTTAGTACAGGTGAAGGCTAGCAAAAGACTGGGAAGCGACCAACTGAGAGAGCGACAACAGTCGTAAACATGCATTAAAATTAATTCACACCGAGTACAAGCATGAGTAGGATATAATCCAACGTGAACATAAATATCGTGAAGGCTATGTTGATTTGATTCAACTACATGCGTGAACATGTGCCAAGTCGAGTCACTCAATACATTTAAAGGAGGATACCACCCCATCATACCACATCATAATCATTCTAATAGCATGTTGGCACGCAAGGTAAACCATTATAACTCATAGCTAATCAAGCATGGCACAAGCAACTATAATCTCTAAATGTCATTGCAAATATGTTTACTTCATAATAGCTGAATCAAGAATGATGAATCATCATATTTACAAAAACAAAAGAGGTCGAGTTCATACCAGCTTTTCTCATCCCAATAAGTCCATCATATATCATCATTATTGCCTTTCACTTGCACGACCGAATGGTGTGTATAATAATAAGAGTGCATGTGCATTGGACTAAGCTGGAATCTGCAAGCATTCAACTCAAGAGAGAAGACAAGTAATATGGGCTCTAAGTTAAATAAACAATCATGCATATAAGAGCCACTAAGCATTTTCAATATAGTCTTCTCGACCCCCAAAGAAAGGAAAAGAAATAAAAACTATTTACACGGGAAATCTCCCAACAAGTAAAAGAAGAACGGGAAATATTTTTGGGTTTTCTTTTTAATTCTACTACAAGCATGGAAAGTAAACTCACTAATTTTTTTGGGTTTTTCTTAAGGTTTAACAAACACACAAGAAGAAAGCAGGAAAAAGAAATTTAAACTAGCGTGGATAATACAATGAAAGAGTATGAGCACCGACATCTAGCAATGAGTGTGTGTGAACATGAATGTAATGTCGGTGGGAAATACGTACTCCCCCAAGCTTAGGCTTTTGGCCTAAGTTGGTCTATTGCCCGGGATGGCCTGGCGGATACCCGTAGGTGTAGCTGGGGTCGTACTGTGATGAAGAAGAATTCGGCTGCCACTGGCTGGCAGCCTCCTCTGGATCCCAAGAATAAATAGATAGTAGTGGAGGCTCATCTTGTGGCTCCGGCTCCGGGGCTGGTGCAGGGTTCCGATAGGCTTGAACAACCGACCACGAAACGATGTGAGGTTCTGCAAACAAGTTAAACGAAGAAGGAGCAAGCAAGGTAATAGTCTCAGGGTGATGTTTATCAAAGTATAATTTATATTTGAGCTCCCCATCGCGACTCTTAACAAGAAAATCATGCGCTATCATACTCTTGTAATCTAAATAAGCACGGGGCAGCGCTGTTTCTTCTTTCTCCGCATGCCTAATAGGTATTTCAAAATGTTCAGCTAGGCGTGAAGCATAAATGCCTCCAAAGATGGGGCCCTTAGTACGGTTCAGACTTAACCGTCTAGCAACAATTCCACCCATACTAACAGAGTTATTGCGGTATAAACCATGGAGCAAAATAATAATATCAGGAATACTAAGGTTCCCACAGTTCCCGCGTCCAATCAAGCAACGACTAGCAAATAAGGCAAAGTAGCGTAAAACAGGATAATGTATGCTAGTGATCCTTGCATCAGAAACCTTCCTGGTTTCTCCCACCGTGATAGTGTTAATAAAAGCTTCTACTTTGTTACGGTGGGGTTCATCTAAGGTGCCCTCAAAGGGTATTCTGCAAACCTTGCAGAATTCAGCTAATGTCTTCTCTTTAACAACGTCATATAAATGAAACTCTACTGTTGGAGGTGATTTCTTAGGGAAAAAGTAGAAGTTTTGCACAAAAGTATTTGTGAGTAAGAGATACTGATGACGTTGGTCGTGGAGGAAGTTGGTGAGGCCGGCGTTCTCAATCAATAAATAGAAATCCTCATAAATCCCGGATCTCCTCAAGAAGTCATCGGAGGGCCATTCACACGGCCGGACCTCCGCGGTGCGAGGCAAATTAAATTTGGGCTTCTCCTCTTCTTCCTTTTGTTTTCCCTTAGAGCTTCGGCTCGACGAGCCCCTCAAAAGTCTCTTCATTATTTTTGAAACAATCTGAAATTTTTAGTAACTTCAAATAAAAGTGAACCAACTTCAATAAAATTTATAGTAACAACTCCCACAAGTGCCTAGAGCCTATATAAAGCATTGGAACTACTTGGAACCATATAAATTTGACATGCAATCTCAAGAACATGGTCACCTATGCAGCACAAATTTGCAATGAATAAAGCACTAGAACAAAAACTAATTGGACCAATGGAGGAGTCATATACCAAGGAACAATCTCCCCAAGCAGTTTTGCGAGAGGTGCTTTGAGCAAGGAGATCGAAAATCACAGCAACGGGGGCTGGAACTCGTGCTTGAGTTGGTTTTTCGTGTTTGTGTGAGGCAGAGGAAGAAGATGGGTGCAGGGATAAGTGGAGGCGGGCCACCGTGGGCCCACGAGGCAGGGGGGCGTGCCCAGGGGGGTAGGGCGCGCCCTCCACCCTCATGACCAGGTGGCAGCTCCCCCTGTGGTAATTTTTGCATAGTAAATCCTCAAATATTCCCGAAAAAATCATATTAAATTGGCATGGCATTGTGAGGACTTTTATTATCGGGATATTTTTATATTGCACGGATAAGTCAGGAGACAGACAGAAAAATACTATTTTACTTAATTTCTACTAAATAACAGAAAATATAAAGAGGGTACAGAAGGTTGTGCTTCTAGTTTCATCCATCTCATGATCATCAAAATGAACCCACTAACAAGGTTGATCAAGTCTTGTTAAAAACTCATTCCGAATAATCCCGGAACTGGAGAAATTTCAAATGACACTAAGTAACCTCAACGGGGATATGAATCCCCAACAATAAGAATATTATACTTTTTCTTGACAATAGGGAGAGGAAATTCGAAACCTCCAAATATAATCGATGGAACTTTTCCAATAGAGTTGATACTATAAACTTGAGGTTGTTTCCTCGGAATATGTACCATGTGCTCATTGCCATTAACATGAAAAGTGACATTGCCTTTGGTGCAATCAATAACAGCCCCTGCACTATTAAGGAAAGGTCTTCCAAGAATAATAGACATACTATCATCCTCGGGAATATCAAGAATAACAAAGTCCGTTAAAATAGTAACATTTGCAACCACAACAGGCACATCCTCACAAATACCAACATGTATAGCAGTTGATTTAGCAGCCATTTGCAAAGATATTTCAGTAGGTGTCAACTTATTCAAGTCAAGTCTACGATATAAAGAGAGAGGCATAACACTAACACCGGCTCCAAGATCACATAAAGCAGTTTTAACATAACTTCTTTTAATGGAGCATGGTATAGTAGGCACTCCGAGATCTCCAAGTTTCTTTGGTATTCCACCCTTAAAAGTGTAATTAGCAAGCATGGTGGAAATTTCAGCTTCAGGTATCTTTCTTTTATTAGTAATAATATCCTTCATATACTTAGCATAAGGATTTGTTTTGAGCACATCAGTTAATCGCATACGCAAAAAGATGGGTCTAATCATTTCAGCAAAGCGCTCAAAATCCTCATCATCCTTTTTGTTGGATGGTTTAGGAGGAAAAGGCATGGGTTTCTGAACCCATGGTTCCCTTTGTTTACCGTGTGTCACATCCCTAGTTCTGGTATGCTCAAGGCTAGCTAGTCATTTGTGCATCATGTTTAAATTCCATTTAATTTGAAATGAGGATTTGTGAAACCCTCAGAATCATTTTTGGAAAGGACCTAAATAAAAATTGCTCCAAAAAGGTCCAAGAAAATGTTCATGTTGCTCTCTGAAAATATTGGTCAGAGGTAAAATTCAAACAAATATTTTAGGAGCTCATGGATATTTATTTTGGCCATTTGGATTAATCCGATAATTATTTGCATTGGATATATATATATATCATATTTATAAAATATGTCCAAAAATTATGCCATTTGCTGAGGAGCTTTGGAATAATATAGTTAGCTCCTGCAAAAATTGGCATCAGGTAATAAAATGATTTAATATTTTAATTAAATCAAAACAAATGTCAGAAAAATAGAAAAGAAAACAAAAATGTAAAATGCTTACCTGTGCAGCCCAGCAGCAGCCAGCGCCGGCCCAGCCCACTGGCCCCTCCTCTGTCGTCTTCGTCCTCGACAGGAGGATGGGCGCGTGCCCGACGCGCGCGCGCCGCCGCGCCACGCCACCAGCCTCCCTGCCTGCCTGCCCTCTCCCCTCCTCGTCTGGATGCCCCGGGAGACGCCACGCGGCCCCTCGACCCTCTCCCACTCTCCCGTGTCTCTCCCTCGTCTGCTCTCTCCCTCCCGAGCACCATCGAGCGGAGCTCGTCACCGCCGCTCATCGCCTACGTAGCCACAGCCTCCCCCTCGCCTCTCCGACACGCGCAGAAGCTCCGCCACGACTTACTCGTCTCCTCCGTCAAGCCACAAGACGCCGGACACCCTGTGGAGCCACCGTCGCCATCGTCTTCCTCCTCGGACACCGCCGACCGCCGACTCCGATTCGCCGTCTCCAGTGCGTCCCCGAGCCCGCTTCGACGCCCGCTGCAACCGCTGTGAGCTCCGCCGCACTTTACCCCTAATCTCGCCCTCGATTTTGCCCTCTAACCCGTCGGGCCGTCATGCCCGAGAGCTCGCTACCGCCGGCTATGTCGCCGTCGCGGCTAGAGCGCACACGCATCATGCGTGAGCGCGTCACCGAGCTCAGCGCGGATCCAAGAGCACGTATCACCAATCCGTTCATCCAGAGGCGCTCTATAGCGAGTCGCCGATCCTGGCCGAGCTCCGGCCACCACCAAGGTCGACGCCGTGCCCAAGTCCGGCCACCTCGTGCCCTCCCCCTGCCACCGTTGGATGCGCACGAGCCCCAGCTCCTCGTAGATGGGCTCGGCCATCGATTTGATCGCCGGAGCCGCCGTTCCGATCAGCGCCGCCGCGTCTGTGTGCTCGCCGGCGTTGAACTCCGGTGAGATGACGTGGCCCGCCATTAGCAGCTAACAGCCCGCTTAATTAACCCCCTGAGGCTGACATGTGGGCCCCGGTGCCCCCTAATCTTTTAATTAAGTTAATCTAACCCTCTGTTTACCCTGTGTCACTGACGTGTGGACCCCACACGTCAGATTTGACCTGGTCAGCACCGTTGACCAACTGACGCAGGCATGACGTAATGCTGACGCAATTATTTATTTTCTGGTTTAAATTTAAATCAGGAAATTCCAGAAATTAGCAAAACTTCTAAAATTCATAGAAATTCAACCGTAGCTCAGATTGAAATAATTTATATATGAAAAATTATCAGAAAAATGCAATCTTTCCATCTGTACTAGTTTCATGCATGACAAACCAACTTATACATGTTGTATAAGTGAAACACTATAATGGCTTATATAAAGAGCTTATTTTGGAGATGCATTTGAACCTTTGGTTCAAATGGACTTCATCCAAATATAATGCTAGCTACATTAGCACAATCAGCATCACATCTTCATGCCATGTTCATGCATCATTGTGTTGCATATGCTTGTGTTTTGATTGTTGGCACCGTTCCTTCTCGATAGGTCCTGCTCCGGAGACGTTCCAGAGTACCTGTCTGTGAAGCAGTGCCTCCCTTGTTGATTTACCAGGCAAGCAAACCCCCTTGTTCATTCCGATATAATCCTACTCTCTCGCTCCTGCTCTTTGTTATTGCATTAGGACAACAACGATTCATCTGCTACTTTGTGCTGCGGTAGTTGAACCCATTCCTCTGCATGACCTGTCATTGCCACAGTAAATAGTTGAAACCCACTAGCATGTGTAGGAGTTGATTCAAGCCACTGATGTGTTCCTACCATGCTATGCCTGCTATTGCTTAGAGTTGTGTCAGGTCTGATTCATTGGGAATGAATTGGAGTGTTACGATATGTTCTGGTGCTAAGAGTTAAGTGTGTGAACACGATTTGGTAAAGGTAGCGGTGAGAGGCCATGTAGGAGTACATGGTGGGTTGTCTCACTGGAACCGTCCTTAAGCACTGAGTTCTATGTATGTTGTCCAATGACTCGATACTACCACACATTGGGCTCCGGGCGCTCCAAGCCCTCTCGACTTATTAACCAACTTGATCTCTGTCCAGGAGTCGCAACTAGTTTCTGGTGTTTGTAGGTAGTGCTATTTTTCTACCAAGTGGCACCCGGCAGGGTGGGCTTGGGACAAACTAGGCACACGTGGCCTGGTGTACCGAGTGGCACCCGGATGGTGGGCTCGGGAACCCTGCACACATCGTTTGGGGCCGTGAGCGAAACCCCGGCCGGATCTCCTTGCGGATGGAACCCGAATAGGCGATAAACCTGGACTAGAGTCTTGTGTGGTTAGTCAGGTCGTGGCCGACACCCTCGCCAGGCTTCCGCTTGAAGGTTGCCGAGATACATGACGTGTACATGGCGGTAAGTGGCGAGAGCGTGTGTGAAGAAGTACACCCCTGCAGGGTTAACATGATCTATTTGAATAGCCGGGTCCGCGGTTATGGACTTCTTGGATGCTTACATGGTACATAGACAACTTGAAGTGGATACTATAAAATGCTCAAGACAAGTGTGAGTGCTATGGATGGCCTTCTCGTAGGGAGACGGGGATGAATCCATAGTGGAGTATTTGTGTGGTGAGTTAGCGGACTCGTGTGCGCCATATCACCTCAAAGAAGTTCTGGTAGTCGTAGAACAGGTTAGCCACAGAGTCAAAGCTGGCTTGCTGCAACTAAACCCCACATTACTCTCTTGATACAAGTGCATGTATGATAGGATCTGATGTAAGTCTTGCTGAGTACCTTTGTACTCACGTTGCTTTATTTATGTTTTTGCAGCGGAGACTTCGGTCTTACTAGTGTTCTCATGGACTTCGACGAGTAGCTTGTTACCTCAGCTACGATCTTGTACCCTTGGGAGGGTCTTGTAGATAGTCAGGCTTCTCAGTCTTTTTCTTTTGTAGTTGTCTGTACTCAGACATGTAATGCTTCCGCTTGTTGCTTGTATGCTCTGAATGATGTGTCATGTGACCCCTGTTTGTATTTATTGCTATGAGGCTCTTCTAAGCCTTTATCTATATGAGTTTGCGTTATGTTGTGATGCCATGTTGTACAACACATACTTGCATGTTATGCGTACGTGTAACTTGTATTGCTATGTGTGGGATCCGACAACCTAGTTGTTTATCCTTGGTAGCCTCTCTTATGGGGAAATGTAGTCTCGTGCTTTTGAGCGATAGTAGTCCGCTACAGCCCGGTTCACCGGAGTCCTGCTAGCCCAGCACTACTGCTTGGACACCTGACTGGCCGGCATGTGTTTCACCTCGTTCCTATGTCTGTCCCTTCGGGGAAATGTCACGCGGTGATATTCAGAGTCCTGCCTAGCCCGCTACAGCCCGGGATACCGGAGTCCTATTAGCCTAGTGCTACAGCCCGAATTCATACGTTGATGACCGACATGCTCGATGTGATTCATGTATGCCTGTCCCCATAGGTTAGTGCCACTTTGGGTTCACGACTAGCCATGTCAGCCCGGGTTCTCTGTCATATGGATGCTAGCGACACTATCGTATACGTGTGCCAAAAGGCGCAAACGGTCCCAGGCATGGTAAGGCGACACCCGTGGGAATACCGTGCGTGAGGCCACAAAGTGATATGAGGTGTTACATGCTAGATCGATGTGACTTAGGATCGGGGTCCTGACAGCCTTGGTATCAGAGCCTGACTGCCTGTAGGATTACCAAGCCAAACTGGTCGAAGTTGAGTCTAGAAATTCTTTAGTTATGTAAGGGAATTGATTGTGGGAAGGAACGTAAGGCTCCTTTTACTCCTTTACCTCATGGCCTTCTGATCTGAGTCATCCTATCTTTCCTATGGGGTTAAGGAACTAGGCATTCTCTTCCGTCTATCAGGATCACATGTTACTACTCCGTAGTCCCATAGGATTGGTTGATCAAAGTCTTACCCTAGTTTCGAGTACTTCCGGTGTAGCCTGTTTAGTTTGATCTCAGAACCTTGAGTGATGATGTTGAGCATGTACTACCCCATTTTAGCAGGATGTCTCATTCTAAGCATTTTACTGCCGTTATGCTGCCGGATTTGCCCTAGGAGTTCGAGAGTTACTAATTTCCTTATCCTACATTCTATAACCTATAGATGATGCTGATCCGTCCTTGGTTTCGTCTCTCAGGATGTCATCAGCTAAGCGAAGTTCTGTTGCTCGTAGCCAGAGCCACGGAGATGGAAGGGATGGGGATCCTCTCGACCAACCTTCGTTGACAGAGTTCATGCTAGAGATGGAGAGGAACAAGCGTGAGTCCAACCGCTTGTTGGCACGTATCGAGGAGAACACCGCGCATCAGTTCAAAGGGTCTGCTACCATTCATGACTTCATTCGTTTGCATCCACCCCCTTTCATCATTCCATTGAGCCACTCGATGCAGATGACTGGCTCCGTAGCATCACTCATAAGCTGCGTTCTGCGAACGTAGCTGAAGATGACAAGGTCACCTTTGCCACATACCACCTGGAAGGTCCTGCTAGTCTTTGGTGGCAGAACTATGAGGCTATGCTTCCAGCTGGCCAGAATCCTACCTGGAGAGATTTCACTGAGGCTTTTCGCGAGCATCACATTCCTGAAGCCCTCATCGATCGCAAGAGAGAAGAGTTCTGTAGTTTCACCCAGAGTAAGATGGCTGTTGATGCTTATAGTAGAGAGTTTGAGAACCTCGCTCGCTATGCCACAGAAGAAGTGTCCACGGACGCCAAGAAGCAGGCTAGGTTCCGGAAGGGTCTCAACCCCAAGTTGCGTCGTGATCTCCACCTGCATCATTGTGATACATTCCAAGCTCTTGTGAACAAGGCCATCAATGCAGAGACAACTCAACTCACTTACGAGGAGTCTCATAAGCACACCCGTGATTTGGGATCTTCCTCTGGCTCTAGTTCCCAGAAGCGCCGGATTTGGGTTCCAAACTCCGCTCTTCCTTCCGGTTATACACCGAGGCCACCCTATGTGGTGCCTCCCCCAGCTCAGTCATATGTTCCACCCAGGCCTACTGGTAGACCGCTTGTCAGTGCGGGTCCACGTCCAACCTCAGGGACTTGCTTCACATGCGGGAAGCCAGGACACTATGCACGTGACTGCTCTCAGACTAGTTATGCTCCACCCCAGCCCGAGAAGACTGTTGGCTGTGTTAAGCCATCACGCAAGATGATCAGTGTCAAGTCAGCCCCCACTGAACGTGGACGTGTGCATCACGTCTCAGCTAAAGACGCTCATGATGATCCAGATGTCGTTCTTGGTACACTCCTTGTCAATTGTCACCCATCATCAGTTCTATTCGATACTGGAGCATCTCACTCCTTCATTTCTGAAGGCTATGCTCGTTTGCACGACATGTCATTTTGTGATATGCCAACTCCGCTTGAAATCCAAACCCCAGGTTCTAGATGGCAGACCACCAGAATTAGCCATGGTAATGAAATCCTTGTTGACAGACTTGTATTCCTTGCATCACTTGTAGCCCTCAAGTCCTCAGATATTAACATCATCTTGCGTATGGACTGGATGACAGCTCATCATGCCAAGATTGATTGTTACACAAGATATGTTCAGCTTACACACCCATCTGGCAAGATAGTCACTATCTCCACTAGAGTTGCAAAGCGTCAGCTCTGTTCTCTTAATGCCAGCCCTCTTCCAGACCTTGAAGATATCCCGGTAGTCCGTGACTTTCCGGATGTCTTTCCAGAGGAACTGCCAGGTGTTCCACCTGACAGAGATGTAGAGTTCGTCATAGATCTTATCCCAGGAACTGCTCCAATCTCTAGGAGACCCTACAAGATGGCACCCTTAGAACTAGCCGAGCTTAATAAACAACTTGATGAGTCCTTGCAAAAGGGTTTCATCCGTCCTAGTTCTTCTCCTTGGGCTTGCCCTGTCCTCTTTGTCAAGAAGAAGGATGGTACGGACCGGATGGTTGTAGATTATCGTCCCGTTAATTTGGTCACGATAAAGAACAAGTATCCGCTCCCCAGGATCAACGACCTGTATGATCAGCTCGCTGGATCCTCAGTCTTCTCCAAGATGGATTTGAGGTTAGGATACCACCAAATTAAGATCAGAAACAGGGACATTCCCAAGATAGCTTTTGTCACTCGTTATGGCCAGTACAAGTACACCGTCATGTCCTTTGGCCTAACCAACGCCCCAGCCACATTCTCCCGCTTGATGAACTCGATCTTCATGGAGTACTTAGATAAGTTCGTCGTGGTTTACCTCGATGATATTCTTATTTACTCGAAGAACGAGGAAGAGCATGCCGAACATCTTAGACTTGTGTTAGAAAAACTCAGAGAGCACCGCCTTTATGCCAAGTTCTCCAAGTGTGAATTTTGGTTGCCAGAAGTGACCTACCTAGGCCACGTAATTTTTGGTAAGGGCATTGCTGTCAATCCCGAGAGAGTCAAGGCCGTTCTCGATTGGACTCCACCTGAGACCGTTAAACAAGTTAGGAGTTTCCTTGGTCTAGCCAGCTATTGTCGCCGCTTTGTTGAAAATTTCTCCAAAGTAGCCAAACCCCTCACGGAACTTCTCAAGAAAGATAAAAAGTTCGAGTGGTCCCCACAGTGTGAGTACAGTTTTCAGGAACTGAAAAGACGCCTGACTTCTGCTCCCGTACTTGTGCCACCGGATTTCACAAAGGACTTTGTTATCTATTGTGACGCCTCACGACAGGGACTAGGTTGCATTCTTATGCAGGATCGTCATGTGATTGCCTATGCATCTCGACAGTTGCATCCACATGAGGATAATTATCCTACACATGATCTAGAGCTTGCAGCCGTAGTCTATGCACTCAAGACCTGGCGACATTACCTTCTTGGTAAATGTTGCGAGATCTACACCGATCACCAGAGTCTCAAGTATATCTTCACCCAACCGGATCTGAACCTTAGGCAAAGACGTTGGTTGGAGTTGATCACAGATTATGATCTAGGGATTACCTACACCCCAGGCAAAGCCAATGTCATGGCTGATGCTCTAAGCCATAAATCCTATTGCAACAATCTCATGTTGCAGCAAGGCCAACCACTTCTCCATGAGGAATTCTGTAAGCTTAATCTTCACATTGCTCCTCACGGATTCCTTTCTACCTTGGTGGCGAAACCTGATCTTGAAGATCGGATTGTCGCTGCTCAAAAGCAAGACACAGGAATTTCTCGGATCAAGAGAAACATTAAGAAGGGAGTTGGTGGATGTTTCTCTATGGATGATTGTGGTGTTGTTTTCTTTGAGAATCGCTTGGTGGTTCCCAAGAATCAACATCTGCGACAATTGATTCTTAAGGAGGCGCATGAATCTCCTCTCACGATTCATCCCGGTAGCACTAAGATGTATCAGGACCTACGCCAGAGGTTCTGGTGGACTAGGATGAAGAGAGAAATCGCCGACTTCATTGCTAATTGTGACGTATGTCGTCGTGTTAAGGCAGAGCATCAAAGGCCTGCTGGCACCCTTCAGCCTTTAGCTATTCCTGAATGGAAATGGGATAAAGTTGGTATGGACTTCATCACCGGCTTTCCCAGGACCAAGAGAGGGAATAACGCTATCTTCGTAGTCATTGATCGTCTTTCCAAAGTGGCACACTTCCTTCCTGTTCGAGAGAGTATCACTGCTAGTCAGCTTGCTGACTTATACATTTCTCGAATAGTGTCACTTCATGGTGTTCCACTAGAGATCAATTCAGACCGTGGCAGTCTTTTCACTTCTCATTTCTGCGAGAGTTTCCAAACTGCCATGGGAACCCATCTTTCCTTCAGTACCGCTTTCCACCCTCAGTCGAGTGGTCAGGTGGAACGGGTCAACCAAATTCTCGAAGACATGCTTAGAGCTTGCGTTATCTCATTCGGTATGGATTGGGAGAAATGTCTTCCTTTTGCCGAGTTTGCTTATAACAATAGCTATCAATCCAGCCTCAAGAAAGCTCCTTTTGAGGTTCTCTATGGACGAAGATGTCGAACACCTTTGAACTAGTCAGAAACCGGTGAAAGACAATTCTTTGGACTGGACATGATCCAGGAGGCAGAAGAGCAAGTTCGCATCATTCGTGAGAACTTGAAAACAGCCCAGTCTCGTCAAAAGAGTCAGTATGATCGTCATCATAAGGATATGACTTATGAAGTTGGCGAAAAAGCTTACCTTCGGGTTACTCCCTTGAAGGGTACCCATCGTTTCGGTATCAAGGGCAAGTTGGCTCCTCGTTACATTGGTCCTTTCGCATTCTCGCTAAATGAGGAGAGGTTGCCTACCAGTTGGAACTACCCCCACATCTTTCTCGAGTTCATGATGTCTTCCACGTCTCTCAACTCAGGCGTTGCTTCTCGGATCCCATCCGCGGAGTGGACCACGAAACGATTGATCTCCAAGATAACCTCACATACCGAGAGTACCCGGTTCAAATTCTCGATCAAGCAGAGCGTGTCACTGGACGTCAGAACATCAAGTTTCTCAAGGTTCAGTGGTCTCATCATTCCGAGAGAGAAGCTACTTGGGAGCGAGAAGATCGTGTTCGACTGGAGTACCCCGCTTTCTTTCTGTCGACCCCTGAATCTCGGGACGAGATTCTTTCAAGTGGGGGCGAGTTGTCACATCCCTAGTTCTGGTATGCTCAAGGCTAGCTAGTCATTTGTGCATCATGTTTAAATTCCATTTAATTTGAAATGAGGATTTGTGAAACCCTCAGAATCATTTTTGGAAATGACCTAAATAAAAATTGCTCCAAAAAGGTCCAAGAAAATGTTCATGTTGCTCTCTAAAAATATTGGTCAGAGGTAAAATTCAAACAAATATTTTAGGAGCTCATGGATATTTATTTTGGCCATTTGGATTAATCCAATAATTATTTGCATTGGATATATATATGTCATATTTATAATATATGTCCAAAAATTATGCCATTTGCTGAGGAGCTTTGGAATAATATAGTTAGCTCCTGCAAAAATTGGCATAAGGTAATAAAATGATTTAATATTTTAATTAAATCAAAACAAATGTCAGAAAAATAGAAAAGAAAACAAAAATGTAAAATGCTTACCTGTGCAGCCTAGCAGCAGCCAGCGCCGGCCCAGCCCACTGGCCCCTCCTCTGTCGTCTTCGTCCTTGACAGGAGGATGGGCGCGTGCCCGACGCGCGCGCGCCGCCGCGCCACGCCACCAGCCTCCCTGCCTGCCTGCCCTCTCCCCTCCTCGTCTGGATGCCCCGGGAGACGCCACGCGGCCCCTCGACCCTCTCCCACTCTCCCGTGTCTCTCCCTCGTCTGCTCTCTCCCTCCCGAGCACCATCGAGCGGAGCTCGTCACCGCCGCTCATCGCCTACGTAGCCACAGCCTCCCCCTCGCCTCTCCGACACGCGCAGAAGCTCCGCCACGACTTACTCGTCTCCTCCGTCAAGCCACAAGACGCCGGACACCCTGTGGAGCCACCGTCGCCATCGTCTTCCTCCTCGGACACCGCCGACCGCCGACTCCGATTCGCCGTCTCCAGTGCGTCCCCGAGCCCGCTTCGACGCCCGCTGCAACCACTGTGAGCTCCGCCGCACTTTACCCCTAATCTCGCCCTCGATTTTGCCCTCTATCCCGTCGGGCCGTCATGCCCGAGAGCTCGCCACCGCCGGCTATGTCACCGTCGCGGCTAGAGCGCACACGCGTCATGCCTGAGCGCGTCACCGAGCTCAGCGCGGATCCAGGAGCACGTATCACCCATCCGTTCATCCAGAGGCGCGCTATAGCGAGTCACCGATCCTGGCCGAGCTCCGGCCACCACCAAGGTCGACGCCGTGCCCAAGTCCGGCCACCTCGTGCCCTCCCCCTGCCACCGTTGGATGCGCACGAGCCCCAGCTCCTCGTAGATGGGCTCGGCCATCGATTTGATCGCCGGAGCCGCCGTTCCGATCAGCGCCGCCGTGTCTGTGTGCTCGCCGGCGTTGAACTCCGGTAAGATGACGTGGCCCACCATTAGCAGCTAACAGCCCGCTTAATTAACCCCCTGAGGCTGACATGTGGGCCCCGGTGCCCCCTAATCTTTTAATTAAGTTAATCTAACCCTCTGTTTACCCTGTGTCACTGACGTGTGGACCCCACACGTCAGATTTGACCTGGTCAGCACCCTTGACCTGCTGATGCAGGCATGACATCATGCTGACGCAATTATTTATTTTCTGGTTTAAATTTAAATCAGGAAATTCCAGAAATTAGCAAAACTTCTAAAATTCATAGAAATTCAACCGTAGCTTAGATTGAAATAATTTATATATGAAAAATTATCAGAAAAATGCAATCTTTCCATCTGTACTAGTTTCATGCATGACAAACCAACTTATACATGTTGTGTAAGTGAAACACTATAATGGCTTATATAAAGAGCTTAATTTGGAGATGCATTTGAACCTTTGGTTCAAATGGACTTCATCCAAATATAATGCTAGCTGCATTAGCACAATCAGCATCACATCTTCATGCCATGTTCATGCATCATTGTGTTGCATATGCTTGTGTTTTGATTGTTGACACCGTTCCTTCTCGATAGGTCCTGCTCCAGAGACGTTCCAGAGTACCTGTCTGTGAAGCAGTGCCTCCCTTGTTGATTTACCAGGCAAGCAAACCCCCTTGTTCATTCCGATATAATCCTACTCTCTCGCTCCTGCTCTTTGTTATTGCATTAGGACAACAACGATTCATCTGCTACTTTGTGCTGCGGTAGTTGAACCCATTCCTCTGCATGACCTGTCATTGCCACAGTAAATAGTTGAAACCCACTAGCATGTGTAGGAGTTGATTGAAGCCACTGATGTGTTCCTACCATGCTATGCCTGCTATTGCTTAGAGTTGTGTCAGGTCTGATTCATTGGGAATGAATTGGAGTGTTACGATATGTTCTGGTGCTAAGAGTTAAGTGTGTGAACACGATTTGGTAAAGGCAGCGGTGAGAGGCCATGTAGGAGTACATGGTGGGTTGTCTCACTGGAACCGTCCTTAAGCACTGAGTTCTATGTATGTTGTCCAATGACTCGATAATACCACATATTGGGCTCCGGGCGCTCCAAGCCCTCTCGACTTATTAACCAACTTGATCTCTGTCCAGGAGTCGCAACTAGTTTCTGGTGTTTGTAGGTAGTGCTATTTTTCTACCAAGTGGCACCCGGCAGGGTGGGCTTGGGACAAACTAGGCACACGTGGCCTGGTGTAACGAGTGGCACCCGGATGGTGGGCTCGGGAACCCTGCACACGTCGTTTGGGGCCGTGAGCGAAACCCCGGCCGGATCTCCTTGCGGATGGAACCCGAATAGGCGATAAACCTGGACTAGAGTCTTGTGTGGTTAGTCAGGTCGTGGGCGACACCCTCGCCAGGCTTCCGCTTGAAGGTTGCCGAGATACATGACGTGTACATGGCGGTAAGTGGCGAGAGCGTGTGTGAAGAAGTACACCCCTGCAGGGTTAACATGATCTATTCGAATAGCCGGGTCCGCGGTTATGGAATTCTTGGATGCTTACATGGTACATAGACAACTTGAAGTGGATACTATAAAATGCTCAAGACAAGTGTGAGTGCTATGGATGGCCTTATCGCAGGGAGACGGGGATGAATCCATAGTGGAGTATTTGTGTGGTGATTAGCGGACTCGTGTGCGCCATATCACCTCAAAGAAGTTCTGGTAGTCGTAGAACAGGTTAGCCATAGAGTCAAAGCTGGCTTGCTGCAACTAAACCCCACATTACTCTCTTGATACAAGTGCATGTATGATAGGATCTGATGTAAGTCTTGCTGAGTACCTTTGTACTCACGTTGGTTTATTTATGTTTTTGCAGCGGAGACTTCGGTCTTACTAGTGTTCTCGTGGACTTCGACGAGTTGCTTGTTACCTCAGCTACGATCTTGTACCCTTGGGAGGGTCTTGTAGATAGTCAGGCTTCTCAGTCTTTTTCTTTTGTAGTTGTCTGTACTCAGACATGTAATGCTTCCGCTTGTTGCTTGTATGCTCTGAATGATGGGTCATGTGACCCCTGTTTGTATTTATTGCTATGAGGCTCTTCTAAGCCTTTATCTATATGAGTTTGTGTTATGTTGTGATGCCATGTTGTACAACACATACTTGCATGTTATGCGTACGTGTAACTTGTATTGCTATGTGTGGGATCCGACAACCTAGTTGTTTATCCTTGGTAGCCTCTCTTATGGGGAAATGTAGTCTCGTGCTTTTGAGCGATAGTAGTCCGCTACAGCCCGGTTCACCGGAGTCCTGCTAGCCCATCACTACTGCTTGGACACCTGACTGGCCGGCATGTGTTTCACCTCGTTCCTATGTCTGTCCCTTCGGGGAAATGTCACGCGGTGATATTCGGAGTCCTGCCTAGCCCGCTACAGCCCGGGATACCGGAGTCCTGTTAGCCCAGTGCTACAGCCCGAATTCATACGTTGATGACCGACATGCTCGATGTGATTCATGTATGCCTGTCCCCATAGGTTAGTTCCACTTTGGGTTCACGACTAGCCATGTCAGCCCGGGTTCTCTGTCATATGGATGCTAGCGACACTATCGTATACGTGTGCCAAAAGGCGCAAACGGTCCCGGGCATGGTAAGGCGACACCCGTGGGAATACCGTGCGTGAGGCCGCAAAGTGATATGAGGTGTTACATGCTAGATCGATGTGACTTAGGATCGGGGTCCTGACACCGTGTTTCCTAGCAACAAAATCTCTTTTATCATAACGTTGATTCTTTGATTGTGATTTATCAAGATCAACAACAGGTTCAACTTCTACATCATTATCATTACTAGGTTGAGAATCAACATGAACATTATAATTAGCATTATCACTAGGTTCATGTTCATCACCTGATTGTGTTTCAGCATCAGAAATAGAGATATCATTTGGATTCTTAGGTGGTTCAGCGATAGGTTCACTAGAAGTTTGCAAAGTCCTATCATTTTTCTTTGTCTTCCTTTTAGAAGAACTAGGTACATCGATATTGTTTCTCTGAGAATCTTGCTTGATTCTCTTAGGGTGGCCTTCAGGATACAAAGGTTCCTGAGTCATTCTATCGGTTCTAGTAGCCACTCTAACAGCATAATCATTTTTCTTACTATTCATTTCATCAAGCACTTCTTTCTGAGCTTTAAGTACTTGTTCTACTTGAGTGGTAACCATAGAAGCATGTTTGCGAACAAGTTTAAGTTCACCTCTAATATCAGCCATATAATCACCCAAGCGTTTAATCATAAAATTATTCTATTTTAATTATCTACCAAAATAAGCATTAAAGTCATCTTGCTTAAACATAAAGTCATCAAACTCATCCAAGCACTGACTAGCAATTTTAGTAGGAGGAACTTCAGCTTTATCATATCTATAGAGAGAATTTACCTTTACTACCTGTGTCAGGATATCGGGAGGTTCTTCAGTAAATAAGTAATTGAGATCATATACTTCTTCAACAGGCGGTAAATTAAGACCATGTATTTCTTCAATAGGAGGTAAATTCTTAACATCTTCAGCTTTAATACCTTTTTCTTTCATAGATTTCTTTGCCTCTTGCATATCTTCGGGACCGAGAAATAAAACACCTCTCTTCTTCGGAGTTGGTTTAGGAATAGGCTCAGTAATTTGCTCAGGAACTGGCTCAGGAGGTGGTTCAGGAGGTGCCCAATTATTTTCATTTGCCAACATATTATTCAATAGAATTTCAGCGTCATCCGGTGTTCTTTCCCTGAAAAGAGAACCAACACAACTATCCAGGTAATCTCTGGAAGCATCAGTTAGTCCACTATAAAAGGTATCAAATATTCCAGGTTTCTTAAGAGGATGATCGGACAAAGCATTAAGTAACTTGAGAAGCCTCCCCCAATCTTGTGGGAGACTCTCTTCTTCAATTTGCACAAAATTGTATATTTCCCTCAAAGCAGCTTGTTTCTTATGAGCAGGGAAATATTTAGCAGAGAAGTAATAAATCATATCCTGGGGACTTTGCACACAACCAGGATCAAGAGAAATATACCATATCTTAGCATCACCCTTTAATGAGAACGGAAATATCTTAAGTAAATAAAGGTAGCGCGATCTCTCATTATTAGTAAACAGGGCAGCTATATCATTTAACTTAGTAAGATGTGCCACAACAGTTTCAGATTCATAACCATAAAAAGGATCAGATTCAACCAAAGTAATTATATCTGGATCAACAGAAAAATCATAATAATCTTGATCAGGAAGACAGATAGGTGAAGTAGCAAAAGCAGGGTCAGGTCTCATTCTATCTCTAAAAGATTCTTTACTCCATTTAACTAGCAGCCTCTTAAGTTCACGTTTATCCTGGCAAGCAAGAATAGTTGCAGAAGATTCAGCATCAAAAAGATAACCCTTAGGGATAGCAGGCATAGGTTCATCATCACTAACATCATCGTGTTCAGGTTCAATAATTTCTCTTTCTCTAGACCTAGCAATTTGCTCATCAAGAAATTCACCAAGTGGCACAGTAGTATCAAGCATAGAAGTAGTTTCATCATAAGTATCATGCATAGCAGAAGTGGCATCATCAATAACATGCGACATATCAGAATCAATAGTAGTAGTAGGTTTAGGTGTCGCAAACTTACTCATAACAGAAGGAGAATCTAGTGCAAGGCTAGATGGCAATCCCTTACCTCCCCTCGTAGTTGAGGGCAAAATAGTAGTTCGATCATCTTTCAAGTTCTTCATAGTGTCCAACAGATATAAATCCCAAGTGACTCAAAGAATAGAGCTATGCTCCCCGGCGAGCTATGCTCCCCGGCAACGGCGCCAGAAAATGGTCTTGATAACCCACAAGTATAGGGGATCGCAACAGTTTTTGAGGGTAGAGTATTCAACCCAATTTTATTGATTCGACACGAGGGGAGCCAAAGAATATTCTCAAGTATTAGCAGCTGAGTTGTCAATTCAACCAAACCTGGAAACTTAGTATCTGCAGCAAAGTGTTTAGTAGCAAAGTAATATGATAGTGGTGGTAACGGTAATAAAAGTAAAGACAGCAAAAGTAATGTTTTTGGTATTTTGTAGTGATTGTAACAGTAGCAACAGAAAATTAAATAAGTGTAAACCAGTATATGGAAAAGAACTAGCTCCAGTTCATCAATGTAATGTAGGCATGTATTCCGTATATAGTCATACATGCTTATGGAAAAGAACTTGCATGACATCTTTTGTCCTACCCTCCCGTGGCAGCGGGGTCCTATTGTAAACTAAGGGATATTAAGGCCTCCTTTTAATAGAGAACCGGAACAAAGCATTAGCACATAGTGAATACATGAACTCCTCAAACTACGGTCATCACCGGGAGTGGTCCCGATTATTGTCACTTCGGGGTTGCCGGATCATAACATATAGTAGGTAACTATAGACTTGCAATATAGGATCTAGAACACACATATATTCATGAAAACATAATAGGTTCAGATCTGAAATCATGGCACTCGGGCCCGAGTGACAAGCATTAAGCATAGCAAAGTCATAGCAACATCAATCTCAGAACATAATGGATACTAGGGATCAAACCCTAACAAAACTAACTCGATTACATGATAAATCTCATCCAACCCATCACCGTCCAGCAAGCCTACGATGCAATTACTCACGCACGGCGGTGAGCATCATGAAATTGGTGATGGAGGATGGTTGATGATGACGACGGCGATGAATCCCCCTCTCCGGAGCCCCGAATGGACTCCAGATCAGCCCTCCCGAGAGAGATTAGGGCTTGGCGGCGGCTCCGTATCGTAAAACGCGATTATTTCTTCTCTCTGATTTTTTTCTCCCCGAAAGCCAATATATGGAGTTGGAGTTGGCGTCGGAGGGCCACCAGGGGGCCCACGAGGTAGGAGGCACGCCCAGGGCGCGCGCCCCCACCCTCGTGGACAGGGTGTGGGCCCCCTAGTCTTCATCTTTTGCGAGGATTTTTCTTTATTTTTTCTAAGGTGTTCCGTGGAGTTTCAGGACATTCCGAGAATTTTTATTTTCTGCACAAAAAACAACAGCATGGCAGTTCTGCTGAAAACAACGTCAGTCCGGGTTAGTTCCATTCAAATCATACAAGTTAGAGTCCAAAACAAGGGCAAAAGTGTTTGGAAAAGTAGATACGACGGAGACGTATCACATGGCCACCACCGTAGATAGCAACAGATGGTTCCGGAGAAGTGCTTCATCTGTATGCTCTACATAATAAGCCTCCTGACAAAGGTTGGTACTCGCCCACTGATTTCATCCATATGATTGAGCTTTGTCATCTCTGTTGGTGTTGTGCTACTGTTTAGATACTGTCATGAAAAAGTGGTATTGTCCTTGAGAAGTGCTTCATCTGTGCTGTTTTAAATATTTCCTTTCCTTTTTTTCAAGCAAACAGGGATGCTAGCATTTAGTAGTCCTCTTGTCTTTGCACAACAGGATCATCTTCCTCTGAAGAAGGATATGGAGTACGTGAAGTGACTAGTTCTGATTATGCCAGGATGAAGAAGCCCTGTCTATCTTATCATCAGAAGGAGCAGTTGAAGGATGTTTACATTACTCCCCACAACACCAAACTAACTTCAGCTCAGAAGGACTGATAAATCTCCATTTTTTTGCTGTGATGCACGAGTACAATGTTGTGCTAGGATTCTTTCTGGCGAGTTCCATTTTTCTAAAAGTGTGCTCTACATGGACCATGTAGGTGCCTGTTTAAACTGTCAATTCATAGTATAGTTTGCTGTATACTAATCACTTTTTTGTATTTGTGCAAACAGGGGTGCTCAGCTTGATTTCAATGGGAACTGCACTTCATGAATACATCGAATCATTCATTTCCACCGCAAGAAAGGAGGTGCCGATAAGTTCAAGGCGTTGCAACATATAAGGGCAAAATCATACAAGCTACGCACGAATTTGGTTGATTTTGGTGGAACTGCACAAAAAGAACAGCTGGTTTATTTAGCACGAGGTGCCATGTGAATGTCCGAACTGATGGCAAACCCTGCCCATTCCACAATCGTAGGCATTTGATATTTTGGAATGGGACAACCTTGTCAAATTTTGCTCATTGATTTTAGCAAGACATGCGTTTGATATTTTCGAATGGGACGCCCTTTGTTGTCAGCAGCGTCGATCAATTTTTTCTTTATTCTTTAGTTGTAAAGTAAATATTGCCTCTGACATGTGAGTCGCTGAGATGCATAATCATCGATTGTTTTGAATGTTTTCTATGAATTGCCAGCCCTGTGTGTTTGATTGCAATATACAGAAACGCTAAAAAGCTGCTCAAACTCTTTGTACTCCTTCTATTCCTTTTTACTTCGCACATTGTGAAAGTGCATACTTTTTTGTATAAGATTGTTCAAAGTAGAGATACTTTGACTGCAGACAAAACTTGTATGCAGACTAGAAAGGACCGGAGGGAGTACATGTGAAACTGCTGCAAACGAGGTGATCACCCTGGGAATAATGCTAGTAGGTATTGTTTTGCATGTTCATTCAATGCCAGTGATACTTGAATTCGAACTAATCGAAATAAATTCATTCATACACGGTCGGATTTCATATAAACATGCCGGATTTCATTACATTTCACACATTCTTTAACTAAAAAGGGGTGCGCTGGAGGTATAATTAATTAACCAAAGCTACCCACCTGTGTCCCGCTGAGCCGAATAGAAGCTTCAGTGACTTAACTACAGGTGCAGTTGCGTAACTGACATGTGGCCTATTGGGCCCACGTGTTAGTCAGCCAACTGCACCAGCAGTTAAGTAGAAGCAGCGTTCTTCTCCAGCGCAGCTCTCCGGCTCTATGTCGCTGCCAAGAAGCTAATTGGCCGTCAATGGTCAACCCGCCTAGCTTGGCTTCAATCGGAGGGTAGCAGCGGTGGCCTTACTTGGACCCGAGCAGCGATGACCAACCGTGCTCTACTCTTCCTCGTTTTTTGTGTGGCCCGGCCTCGTTGGCAGTGGGGCGGGGCCTCGGCGGAGCCGGTGATGTCCTCTGTCTTGTTGCCAGCGGGCGGCGCCTCGCCGGAGCGGTGGAAATCATCCCCCTCATTACCGGCAGGGTAGGACCTCGGCTGAGCCGGCGTTGTCCTCTACCTCGTTGTTGGCGGGGCGGGGCCTCAGCAGAGCCGGCGGTGTCCTCTGCCTCGTTGTTGGCGCCGCGAGGCCTCGGCGGAGCAGGGCCTCGTCGACACTAGCGGAGCGGGGACTCGTCGGAGCCGGCATTGTCCTCTGCCTCGTCCTCGGTCTCGCCAAATAGCACCTCGCCTGCTTCATCGCCCTCTTTGTAGGCAGCCACAGCCTCCGCCACCCACATGCGGTACCGCCAGCGCTCGAGGCGGCCCTTGCGGGCAGAGCGGTACAAGTAAAGCAGCGCCTCTTGCTCCGCACGCTCTGCGGCGATCGAGTCCTCCGCCTGCAGGTGCTCCTGGAGGAGATGGTGGTTGTAGGCGGCGTCGGCCTGCGCCTCCCGGAACTGCTCCTCATGCATCTGCCTCACTATGTCCATATATTGGGCGCGGGCCTCGCCGATGGTCATGGTGCAATGCACCAGCGAGGATGGAGCGGAGGAGGGGGTTGGCGTCGGATCGTCGACTACCATGTTCTCCATTGGGACGTCGTTGTCCTCCGGCTGCTTGACGGCCAGCCGGTCGGCAGCAATGGCTGCCATCTCCTTGTGGTCCATCGTCCGCCCGTCCCGAAGAGCGCTGGAGTGTGAGGAAGCCATGGTGGGCAGTAGTGGTGTGGACAAGAGAAAGGGAACATATGTGGATGACTGCGGCTATGGCCGGCGCAGCAGTTTATATAGCAATGGTGGGCGGTGGATGGACGGACGTGTGGCACCGGAGTAGCCGCCTCGGTAACCGCGTATCATTAATGTGGGCGGCAGATGGACAGACGGACGACACTTGTGTCGTTTGAAGGCGGAGCAATCGCCTGCACCGGGAAGCGGGGCGGGCGGCGCTGACTGTTTCGGGCGAAAAGCGCGCGCGGGCGAGGAGATGACTTTACTTGGAGAGGATGTACATGGGGACCCACCAGGGCCATAGCCTCATGTACGCAAGTGCCTCCTTATTATATATATATATATATATATATATATATATATATATATATATATATATATAACTATAATTTATTTTGCTTCCTCCTGGTTTCCTGACATCACGGTCCCACACCATTGTCAACCTATAATTTGGTTGTTTTCCATCACATGTTTAGATTCCAAGGTGCATTAAATCATAGCATGCAAGTATTAAGAGAAAATTGACCAATGCATGTACTTTATGCATGCATGCATTGCAATTAATGCATTGATAAACATATTTTTTTGAGGATAACAAGAGCATTAATTAGGTGCTTTTGCAAAACTACAAAAAGTATTCCACCACTCGCCATCTACCTTGATTGGTGAGATTTTTGAATTAAGCACTATAAACCAGAAAGGAGGGAGTAGTCAATAAACGAGAGAATTGCACAAGAAGTGGCCGACAGCTAGGACCAAGCAGCTCAAGCAGTATTTGTGTTTTTGACGTGTGAGCACTTCAGATTTTTTCGATGTTTAGCCCAGATATTAATTTTTCTCCTCTGAACAACAATGAAAACATCGCTGCAGGTATTAACTGGGCGAGTTGTGCCCCGTCTAGCCGAGGCCAGATATCCAGCCCAGATATTAATTTTTTTCAAGCTGAAAATGGCTTGCCCAGCTATACTTTTTTTAGCAATACCAGGCAAGGTCAAGTTGTTATTCTCCGCCCCGCTGGGCTGCAAATCTTTCCTAGGAGGGATGCATTAGGCTTAACAAGAAAATGGGCTTTAAGAAATAATAAATGGGATGTAATTATAAAAACTGGGCAGTAACTATAAAAAATGCACCAAACAAGTAATTACTTTATAAAATATTATTTTTGGATATTGAAAATTTTAATTTCATTAATTGTTGCGAGCGCAATTTTTCGTTGGATTTTAACGTAATATAAATTTATGTTGAAATTCTATTTAATCTGACTAGAAATTTCGTGATAAAAATATTTCGGGTCCCATCAAAATGTGGGAAATTTTATTGAATTCTGGTTTGAACGGTTGGTTGAAATGGGTTGTACATTTAACAAACTGTAAATGGGTTGTAGTAAATTCCACTAGAATTCAAAAATGGGCTGCACATTCTTACAAATCTCAAATGGGCTATAAGTTCTCTGCCACACACTTCTGGTCTTACTAAGTTGACGCGTCCCCTCAAAAAACACAGTTGACGCGTATGCAAGGCTTTGTCAACTTATAGTCAACACACGGTTCTAGCAGCAGTGGCCGTTGGATGTCCATCCAACTGATGCCGTGCTTCTTCTTCAATCTCGGATATTCTAGCTTCACCTGCCCAAAAAATGATTCATCCCCCTGACATCTAGGGCGCACCATTTTGGAAGCTGACATGTGGGCCTACTAAGTTGACGTACCAAGGGCTTTGTCAAATTAGTCAATATAAACGATTCTAGCTGCAGTGACCGTACGATGTCCATCCAACGGCCGTCGTGCTTCTTCAACCTCAGGTCTTCTTGCTCCAGCCGCCCAAAGAAGCGCCGGTCGTGCCGCCTGCTCTTGCCTCCCATGGCCGGCTATGTTGCTGCGGAGGCCTCACCGCCCCCTACTACTCCCACCGCTGGCTAGGCCATCAATTCACTCACCCACACCCCATGTTATTCTGCGGTGATGGCAGCGCAGCCAAACCAGTGAACCCTCATACTCCTCTCCATGCAGGCTTCCACTGTCGCGTCCTCCCCGGCTCCGCGTCGCCCCCTTCCTAGGCCTCGCCGTCATCCACCGCCGTGGTGCTATCGGCACGGCGTGGTCAACATGGTCAAGGAACGACTTCCATCGGACGTGGATCGTATGTGGAGAGGCTGACAGCTGGGTCCATGGCCGCAGCAAGGAAGTGCCTCCTTATTACGCGGAAAATAATGATTCCTCCACCTGACAGCCAGGACCCACCAGACGGGCCACTGTATTTCGTGAAAAAAATGTTTCCCCCTGACTGCTGGGACCCACCAGCTACATCTTCGCACGCAAGGAAGTGCGTCCGGGCAAAAAAAATGATTCGCCCCCCTGACTGCTGGGACCCACCAGCTACATCTTCGCACGCAAGGAAGTGCGTCCGGGCAAAAAAAAACAATTCGCCCCCTGACTGCTGGGACCCACCAGCTACATCTTCGCACGCAAGGAAGTGCGTCCGGGCAAAAAAAATGATTCGCTCCCTAACTGCTAGGACCCACCAGCTACATCTTCACACGCAAGGAAGTGCGTCCGGGCAAAAAAACGATTCGCCCCCTGACTGCTGGGACCCACCAGCTACATCTTCGCATGCAAGGAAGTGCGTTCGGCCAAAAAAATGATTCGCCCCCCTGACTGTTGGGACCCACCAGCTAAATTTTCACACGCAAGGAAGTGCCTGACAGTCGGGACCCACCTGGTCGAAGCGTATGTAGCGTTGTCATTCTGGTCGCGAACGTGTATGTACATACTGGTGGATGTAGAGGCGCGCACGTGTTGTAGTAGAGGCGCGTACGTGTCGTAGTAGAGGCGCGCACGTAGCATGTACACTACGTGCAACAGCCAGTGTGCAAGAAAAAAATACGACCACGTATGTGTACATATGGGCGGGGTCTCGAACACCTACTCGCGCATACGTACGACCAGGGCTCGTGTACATGGCTGGGTCGGAATGGAGAAACAGCGCCGTCGTCGTGTTCATGGGGAGCCAACCGGCTGGGTCGGAATGGAATGCGTCGTCATGTTCATCGGGAGGGCTTGGACGGAACAAGCAATGAAAACAAGGCCTGGCGTACTGCAGAATGGAGGAAACCACCTTGTGTTCGACCGGCCACGTTTGAAACGGGATCCTGTTCATCGGGAGGGGTCTGGCGTACCGCAAAACAGAGGAAACAGACCTCCTACGGTCGAAACGGGGGTCCTGTTGATCGGGAGGGGTGTGGCGTACCGCAAAACGGATGAAACGGACTTGTGTTGGAGCACTTCGGTCGAAACGGGGGTCCTGTTGATCGGGAGGGGTGTGGTGTACCGCAAAACGGACGAAACGGACTTGTGTTGGAGCGCTACGGTCGAAACGGGGGTCCTGTTCATCGGGAGGGGTGCGGCGTACTGCAAAACGGGACTCCACGGGATACTGTTCATCTCCACCGTCGACCTCCTCCAGCCTCCACGGGCTACCGTCGACCTCCTCCAGCCTCCACGGGCTCCTATTCATCCAGCCTCCACCGCGCGCTACCCCACCGGCTACTGTTCAACCACCCCTCCACAGGCACCCCTTCACCATCTAGTATTCATCAAGCCCTCCACGGGGTCGTCCTATTCATCTAGAGGCAACGCCACGGGGTCCA
>NC_041393.1:260941863-260948677 GCF_002162155.2 Triticum dicoccoides
AGGAATCGCTCAATTGGGTTCAGTTAATAGCCATCAATCGATCGCTCGGGTTCAGTAACGCGTAGCCTGCAGTGCAATCGCTCGGGTTCAGTTAGAGCCCAACGCCTCGCTCGGGTTCAGTTAGAGCCAATGCCTCGCACACACGCGTGTACGTGTATGAGAGAAACGCGCATCGCTCGGCTCCCGACCGCCCACCGTAACCGGGAACTCCCCGAAAATTTCCTCGCCCTCGCTTCTACCACGGTTTTTTCTGTCATGGACGGCCCAAAGAATGTCATGCAGCTGCATCTCCGGCCCGCCCAGGATGAAAAGCCCATGTTCTGTCATGATTTTTTGTCATAGAAGTAGGATCCCACCACATCTATGATGATACCGGGTTTTGTCAAAATTATCGGCATAGAAGTGTCATATGTATGACAGAAAAAAAATCGTTCGGCCCAAAATGTCACAGATGTGTCTTTTTTTTGTAGTGTATGCCCCCCAGGTCTATTTTTATCATATACTAAAATCCAAAAATACCTTCTTGCAATTTTATTTACTTTATTTTATTTTGTGTTTTATTTATCTATTTATCACTACGAGATTTGATCCTTGCAATTAACCGCCAAGGGATTGACAACCCCTTGTTTGCGTTGGGTGCAAGTATTTGTTATTTTATGTGTAGGTACTGCTAACGAGGTGTTGCTTGGTTTTCCTACTGGATTAATAACCTTAGTTCTTAACTGAGTGAATTACTTATCTCTACTCTACTGCATCATCCTCTCCTCTTTGGGGAAATCACAATGCAACTCACAAGTAGCACTGCCAGCTCATACGCCCCTCCCCGGACAGTGGGGGTTAGATGAACAAGGCCCCCGTTGTGTAGGCTGTTGATGCTAGATAAAAAAGGACACAGAGGAGGCCGTGTCGTGGTACACCACATCCCAGCCGGTTGGGGGTGGATGAACAGGACCCCGTGGAGGCCGTAGGCAGTTGGCAGATGAATAGTAGCCCGTGGAGGTGTGGTTGGAAGTAGATGGTGGATGACTAGTAGCTCATGGAGTCCCATTTTGTGGTACTCCACACCACTACTAGGGAAAAGCCTAGCAGTAGCGCGGGTTAAATGCTTATCAGTAGCGCGGGTGGCCACGCTACCGATACGACACTACAGCTAATCTTATCAGTAGCATGGCCTGACCAGCGCTACTGCTACCTAGGGATAGAAGCAACGTTGGTCTGCAGCAAGCACTGCTGCTAATAGCTGCAGCGCCCTTCAGCCAAGAGCGCTACTTCTAAGAACTCGCTGCTGCTAAAGCCATACCCCGCACTACTGTTATTAGTTTTTGAATTTTTTTCTGCTCCATATTTTGTGTTGCTGAATTTTGTTTAGGTCTTTATACAATAACCTCTATCATATCATACACATACAAATGTAATCATATCATATACATAGCGATACAAGGTGGTCATCATCATAATCATTATCCAACACAAAGTGGTCTCCCGTCATCATTTCGAAAATAGCGATACAAGTCTCGAATACTTGCAACAACATCGTCATCCATCTAAACAATGATATATGTGAGAAGAGCTATCACTATGAGTGAGAGCGGAACTATGCATTACATGAGGCGGTAGTTACGAGTCCTCTCTCACGCTAGCGTGAACCTCAAGTAACTAGCTTCTGCTTCTTGTCTGCTTTTGAAGCCTTTATGGCTGGCACCCGAGACCCCATCCACTTGCGCCTGACACTCAGGCAACTCGTCGTACACTCCCAGAACCTTCCCTTTGTACATGACATAGCACTGCTTCTTTGCTATCAAGAATCTAGGTACCTGTTAGAGATGCATCTTCATCAAGAGAATGTACAATCATATGCAGCAAAATGTACTAGAGCAACACGAAAAGGAAAGGGTTAGCAACTAGATGCAACATATAGTACGCAAACTAATTAGCTAGAGGTACGCAGGTCATCGTACCCAAACTAATAAAGTATTGTTACGCAAGTTCGACACGGACCGTGGACATCACAAAGTTTCATCGTTACAGAAAGTATACAAGTTCAACCGACACATATCATCATCAGCAGCATCGTAAATCACTAGAAGTTCCATCCTTCCATATCATCAAGGATGGACCCCTAGCTTCTTGAACGTCGTGAAGTCATGACGTTGCATGCCTATGCGAGTTCGGACATCAGCTCGTGATATAGGACCGTGGTGGAACATCCACTTCTCACCGATGACTTCTTTCATGATGATCATCGCAATGTCCCTTTGGATGCGAAAGAAGTCATCTCTAAGTTTATAATCCGCTTCTCCATGAGATTCTACCCACTTGCAGATATGATCATTGTTTCTGCTTATCATGCCAAGCTTTTGGTGATCCGTGCTGAACTCAATCATGAGATGGAGGAAGTAGAATCCATCTTTCGTGCTTGGTTTTGGGACATGGATGCAGCAGAAGTTAGTTTTATGCGAGAAACCCAACTTCTTGTTCCTTTATTTCCTGATCTACAGGTGGCCACCCCTAATGTTGAAGCCTTGGAGAGCATCATCTAGAATATTCATTATGTGGGTGTAGTCCTTCTTCTTGTAGTTTCAGGTAGGGTCGAAATACACGGTGTGGGAGACTCACGGGTAAAGAACAATAAGGACGGCGCGCCCGTTGCTGCAGGGAAAAAGAAACCTCAAATTATTCTCCATATGAGAGAGAAGGAATGATTGAAATGTATGAAAGGGTTGTCCGGAACTGACTTACTTTGGATGATAAGGTAGGAGGACAATTTCCTGGTCCTCGTTCTGTACCATGAAGTTTTGGAGGTATTCCTAGCAGTTTCACGTTCAAAGTTGCTGAGACTCAAGAAGGACTCGTGCATGTAGTACGGATCCACCACACAGATTTGTGAGACTTCTTCTCTCTTCATGACGGAGCTCATATGTAGCGCCAAATGGCGGACGATTGTAAAATCGAGCCGCCTTGTCAGAAACATCTCAAAGATATGGTCAAACCGCAGGAAGAACACTTCCACGGGCCGTCTGTCGGCATAGCACTTCCCCTCAGGCACACGAGCCATGTATGTCAGATATCCTAGATCCTTTGAGGCTAGTAGGCTTTTCTCAGTCGACAGCACATGGTCATGCAATCTCCTGAGATCCCCTGATAGTGCCTCCAGAGGTTTCGGCGGTAGCATTGGCTCGCCCGTGACATGGAACATGGTCGCACCTTTGAAGGGTACATGCTCTTCAAAATCCACCATCTTGCTGCTATGTGCTCTGGCTTGTTTGTAGGCAGCTGAGCCTATCTTCCCCGGTCTATTCGTCTCCTTTTTCTTGGGCACACCTTCCAGACCCTTCCTTAACCCCTGCCCGAGTGTTGCCGGGCTAAGCACTGTACAACCCCCGGCTAGTTGGGCTTGTGTTGAGGAGGCATTTTCAGGCGTGTCTTGTGAGGATTTCATGAAGAGAGACTTCTTGCAACCCCTGCTAGGACGTTCCTGCCTGGGCAGATCATCCATATCCTCATCAGCATGCTAATAGCCCGATTCGTCATATGGCTGACTCATCATATCTAAGTCACTGTCATAGGCGCCTGTAATGAGGAAACCCATTGGGTCCTTTGTCTCCTCCATCTCATCATTCATTCTTTGTTCTACGGGGCCGATTACATCAACCACTATTGGACCCCCTTCATCACATCATCCGCCGCTCTCACTCGGCACTATAGGAGCTGGTAATTGCGTAGGCGGGGTGGTGGTCTTCATACATGCTTGTTGATGTGTGGTTATTGGTGTGCTCTCGGTCGGCTCCAGACGAAGAAGGTCCTTCAGCCATAGCAGCACCCAACCCTTGCAGCTTCCAATCCGCAGCAGGGTCTCATCGGCCTCTCCCCCTAGCTGTAATGGAGAAGGCAAATACTCGTGCCCTGATTTCACACTCGACAAGGTAATCCTGAAGTGCCCAGCGGGCATCGGCAGGCTGTGGAATGTGAGTTGCAAGGGCTTCGCTATCACCCACTTTCCCACATCCACCTTCTAGCCTTTGATCAAGTAGAGTACGGTGCACGGGGTTTGGTCAGCCTGCAAACACATGTCTGCAGCGTAAAACATCCGAAAGGCAACAAAAATGGAATATTCTAGATATATATGTTGCTGCAACATGTAATTACCGTGAGGGTGTCGAGCCCATCCAAAGATGAAGGCCCGCCTAGCGCCAGAGACTGAGGACGGGCTGCTATGAGTGGGTGTGGGTGCGGGTGCGAGAGCAGGCCCAGTTGCGTGAGCAGGTGATGGTGCGGTGGTGGTATTCACGGAGTTGCTCGCGATGAAATAGGGCATGGGGAAACCATGTACTGTCTTGTCTGGATTTTCCTTCGTCCAGTTGATGATAGCCGAGACCAAATTAGTAGCGAAATCATTTCTGCAGGCATTTACAGCTGCATCAACTTCCTGCTGTAGCAACTCATTTTTCTCCTCGGCTGCTTTTTTCGCGTCCTCAACTGCTTTTTTCTCGAACGCAAGCTTCACCTTCTCGTAGATGTCCGCCTGACTAAACTTCTTTTTCTGCTTCTTGGCCTCCGGGCCCTCGTTGTAAAACATCTTCCACTTGGCGCCGTCTCCGGCTCCATGCACACATCCATATTGCGGCCGCTGGCCCAAAGGGAGTCCCTTAAGTTCGTTCAAGGCCCGGTTGAGAGGGGTGTCCCACTTGGGCCTCATCAGCGAAGTAGGGCTTTCGGCTGCAAGCTGGTGTTGCTTCTCCTGCAGAAGGAACGTGAACCGTTTACGAATGTGTAGTCGACTTGATTAGGAGCTAAATGTAAGGTGGTAAAAGAATAATTACAAGTAGTCTAATCAATCTCCTCATGATCTTGTCTGTGTAAATAACCTTCTTTTCCTTGTCTCACTTGTAGCGGGCCCTGATGAAGTCACGCTCCAAGGGGTTGGTGAACTTCGTGAAGGGGTCTGGGAGACCCACGGCTTCACGTTCCGCGTCCTCCTTATCCCATATGGGCCTTTTACCGAGGTAGCCACGTCTTCCGAGGTGATGCCTCCATGTGTTCCTTTGCTGAAGGCTCTTGAATTTTGCAGCATTAGCCTTGGCTGCCTTGGTAGCGCAAGTGTCCTTGAAATTTTCGAACTCCACTTTCGTAAGTGTCGGATTTTCCTCCATAATCTTGGACAGGGGTTGCTCAGCCTCAATAGCTCTTTTCACCCTCCCTTTCTAGGAGGCCAAATCATTGCTGAACATGCCCATGGCGTGATTGTTAATCTTTTTCACCTTCGGATCATCCCACGGTTGTTCTATGCTATCATCCCGGTCGGGGAACTTGAATCTCTTGTGCAACTTCGTCGGGAGCAACTGCCTCAAATGTTCTTTACTCCATAAGTCATCATCGTTGATGCTCGCGCATTCCCGTAGGATGCATCCTACTTGGTTCCCGTAGCACTTGCGAGGTTCTTCCGGCTCTAATGGATCAAACTTGCCAAGTGCCATCTTTGTGATCACCAGTCGTCCAATGCTGAGTTTGTTAGGTTTTCGTATCCTCTGCTTCTTTTGCTTCTTCTTTTCGGTAGCAGCATCGGTGCCGGTATCTTCCCCGCCGGTCTCCGCGCCGCCATCGGTGCCGGCGCCGTCGGTGTCAATGTTGGCGTCAGTACCATCATCGAGGCCGACTTACAAACCTTGACTCTTCTTAGAAAACAAAAAGTCGAGGTACTGTTGTTCACCATCATAATCCATCTCGTCTGCATCTCGGTCAGAAGGCCCGGTTTCTTCATTGTTCGACATATTTCCTATGATTAAGTCTCCTCGTTTAATCCTAAAACTAAAAAATTGAGAAATGACATAAAAAAGATCTATGTTTGCCGGAATGTCGTTTCCCAACAACTCCCGACACTCGATATGCCTACTTTGTACCACAAGTCATGCCAAAATTCATGGAAAATTTCGTCATGACCTTTGCTAAAAAGTGGACATATCGAGCGCCTGAAATTCATCGGCACAAAAATGAATCAACATTCCAGCGAAACATAGGCCACTCAGATCATTTACCCTGCACATAATCACCATTTTCCAAATATGACATGTCCAAAACATCACATGTCCAAATGACATGTCCAAATTCCAAATATGACATGTCCAAATCACATGTCCACATATCACATGTCCACTTCAAATTTGCATATAAAAGAAAGAAAAATATAGAACTTGAAGAAAAATGCAAGAAGTCATTTTTCTTCACAATATTTGAAACTAAATTCAGCCTACCAAAATTTGAAACAAAACAATAGCAACAATTGCATTAACTCATAAATTGAAATAGCAACAGTTGCTTTAACTAATCTGTCCACTTCAAATTATGTTTTTTTAAATAGCAACAATTGCTTTAACTAAAAAATTTAAATAGCAAAAGTTGCTTTAACTAATTTGTCCACTTCAAATTCTGTTTTTTAATAGCAACACTAGCTTTAACTAAAAAATTTAAATAGCAACAGCTGCTTTAACTAATCTGTACTAGGTTTCATACTAATTCTAATTAACTAACTAGCACTATAAAATTTAAATAACAACAATTGCTTTAACTAAAAAATGCAAGAAACCTATATAATCAATTATGTTTTTTCTTACACTAAAAATAGCCTAGGGTTCATACTATTTCATACTAACTAGCACTAAATAGCAGAGAAGAGGGGAGGGGAGAGGGATTACATAGGGTAGAGAGAGAGATGGGGTCGGGGGAGACGATGCGGCACCGAGGCAAGGCGGGGTCGGCGGAGACGGCACGACACCGAGGGTCACCGGGGTCGATGGAGACGGGGGCGAGCGCCAGGGTC
>NC_041393.1:260949310-260961292 GCF_002162155.2 Triticum dicoccoides
GTCGGGATGGGGCCAAGCGCCGGGGTCGGGGCGAGCGCAGGGGCGCGACAAGGGCAGGGCTCCGGCAGCGATGACATGGGGGAAGAGAGAGTGGGGATTTGGGGGGAAAAGCAGAGGCGGGAAGAAGCAGAGAGAGTGAGGATTTTGGCTGTTAAGTCGAGGTAGCAGTAGCACGTTCCGGACAAACGTGCTATAGCTATGTTAGCTATAGCGCTTTTATCCAGAAAGCGCTACTGCTATTACAGGTGGCTATAGTGTTTTTATACAGAAAGCGCTGCTGCTACATTGACTAGCTACAACTCTTTTTCAGAAAAGCGCTACTACTATAACGAGTACCTGTAGCAGTTTTCCTGTTTGTTTCTTGTATTTTCTTTTCCTTTATTTTCTCTCCCTTTTCTTTTCTTTTCTTTTCTTTTCCTTTTTTTGAGAGCAGTGAACGAAGGGAAGGTGATACAATGTATATAACTAAGGCGATATATACTGCATCATTTGACGGTTAAGTATGTATACAAAATAGGAACATATATATTACATCATTTGACCCATGCATAATGGCTAAGTGTGTACACAAACTAGGAACAGATATATTACATCATTTGACCGACAACGTACGGTTCCTCAGTGTTGATGATATTTTCATTTTTGAGTGAGCTTCTTTCCCTTCTTGTTCGTTGAAGAATAATGGAGCCCCTCATTGTGACTTTTCGTTTTCCATGGAGTATGATCTTTCTTAGGTAATGTAGTATTGATTCTTCTTTTGATGTATACTTCATCGTCATCGTCATCTTCCCTCATTGGGTTGCCGTACTGGTCGTAGTCTTCCTCGTTGGCAACTCCATCCATTCCAATGATGTTCCTTTTGCCTCTCATGAAAACACGGCTGGGATTGCATGGGTCGGTTATGAAGAAGTACTGTGTCACGTGCTGAGCGTGTACCCATGGATCATTTTTTGTGATAGCATTCACGGTAGCACTCTTGGCATCGGGTATAGTCATGGTAGTGAAATACCGGTTTTCTCTTTCGACATTCTTAGCCCATCTGACACAGAACATCGTCGTGTTGCGCAGTCTAGAGTAGTCTAGCTCCTAGATCTCCTCGACCCTTCCGTCAACTCTCTCAGTTGCGCTGTTATCACTGCCGGTCATGCATTCCATCGTCACCCCTGAGTTCTGATCATCACTGTCCATATATTTGGCCTCCGTGTAGAACATGTATCCGTGGATATCGTATGCCTGATAGGTGACGAGGTTGGGAGAGGGGCCATGTTCTAAGGCGTATATGAGCAATTCGTCCTTAGAGCCCTCTTCCGGTGGATTAGCAATAATATGCTCTTTGAACCAATGTAGGAAAGTGGAGTTGTGTTCTCTAGTAACTTCGGCATCCGTCCTGCATACCCCTCGGTCGTGATACTTCTTTGCAATAATTTCTTTGTGCAGTGCCATGAAAGGATCTACCTCGTCTAGGTGTTGTAGCACTACCAAGTTTGCTCTATCAAAGTCATTGCATCGATCTGAGTATGCCACGTGCAGTTCCCTGCGACCGTTGGAGTGACCTTCTCCTTCGAGCCTCCCATCGTTCTTGTTAACGGGCAAACCAACACCAACACCAGGTGGCTAGTCCGTGCCATATAGAAAATTCTCATAGAAAGAGATGCACTCTTGTGTCAGATAGCCCTGGACGATGCTTCCATCTGGACGGGACATGTTACGAACGAATCCTTTGATGATCCCATTCATCCTCTCAAAAGGCATCATGTTGTGCATGAATGACGGCCCTAGGTCTATTATGCCATCCACAATATGGACACACAGATACGCCATGACGTCAAAGAACGCAGGCGAGAAGTACATCTTAAGCTCATTCAGTATCACAACGATCTCTTCCTGTAGCCTTCGGAGCTGCTTCATGTTGGGTTCTATGGTAGGGTGCGTCGACTGCAAATTAAAATTTCCTACACGCAGAACAACCAAGAACATGCTATGGGAGATGGATCACAGATCATTACCACTAGACGCGTAGTGCCGTTCAGCGGAAGAAGAGTTGGGGCAGCGCGTCCGCGTGGATCATCTCCTCCTTGTCCGATCTCCCTCGAACAGTCGGTCGTCCGATCCCACGTACAAGTTCGCCGGAGCGGTGCAAGTGCACCGCCTCTAATGGTATCCGCACGTGCAGGAGGAACACCGTGTGGCGGACTGCTAGGTCCGACCACACAGTAGGCAACAAGTGGAGGTGGCTATTCGCAACACATGCAAACCTAGTGGTAGCGCTGAAGCGATCAACATGCATGAGTGTGCCGTACCTCCACTTTATATAGGCGTCCATCGCGGGCCCAACACTTGGGCCTCGCACGGACCCTAAAGCCGAAAGTCTACTCGGTCGCATTCCAAGTCCAGTTCGGACCACATCCGACCAGTGTCCTACGAACCGACCACGTAGGTTCCTTCCCTTAAGTGCGCGACCCCTTAGGTTCAAGTCGCTTGGTCACAGTTCGGATCACCTCCGACCTGCACGGCTGGTAGCGGCCTCTAGCAAGGCATGCCGACCACCAAGCATACTATGAAGCTGGTTAGGCGAACCTGTACAACGTGTCACACTTTTGTTCCCTTTGCCTCACGATATGGGTTGTCGGGCTCAAGGCAAGACTTTCATCCTTGTGCTAGCCCGACCTCTTTGTCATTCTAGTGATACCGACCACTATCCGGGTTATCTCATAATCCTTGTCGCATGGCCATGCTTATCCTGGTCGGATCACACGAGGGGCCCAAAGTATATCTCTCCTGATCGGAGGGGCAAATCCCATCTTGCTCGACCATGTCTCGCAGCATGGGACTGAACAAACCCGAAACCTACCTTTGTAACTACCCAGTCACGGAGTAGCATTTGGTCGGCCTAAAGCAAGTTTGTCACCATCCCGAGTACATGCGTCAGCTCAGGTCTGAGGACATAGAACGTATGTTGTACTAGAGACTCACACATGACCTATCGCTGCGTCTTATAGTTGGGTCTGTCCGACTCGAACCAAATCCTTCAGAGTCCATATTATCCGGTTAGCATCCAGTGCTCCATGGCTAGTGAGACAAAGCCATCGACCATGTGCCCACACGTCACTTGCGACTAGGGACAATCTAGGATGTATCATACAACACAAGATCTCACAGACAAGTCACGTACTTTCCAACAAGTATCATTGATTAAATCCAAGGACTATCTTTATTCATAAACACATAGGAAATATCATCATACATGATTGCCTCTAGGGCAGATCCCCAACAGTCTCCCACTTGCACTAGAGTCAATCAAATAGACATCAAATGCCCATAGCTCTAACGTGCCCCTCATGCTTGGGTTGTGGAAGCGGCTTAGTCAATGGATCTACAACATTTGCATTCGTGTGAGTTTTGCATAAGTCTACATCACCATTCTTTATGATCTTTCGTATCAGGTGATATTTCCGATCTATGTGTCTGACCTTGTGGTGATTCCTCGGCTCCTTGGCTTGTGCGATGGCACCAGAATTATCACAATAAAGGTCCTACGGTTTTACCGAGGTTGGGAAAATACCAAGATCATCCAGAAAATGCCGGATCCAAACACCTTCCTTTGCAGCTTCACAAGCCGCGATGTATTTCACTTCTGTGGTAGAATCGGCCACTGTATCATGCTTGGAACACATCCTGCTCACTGCCCCTCCATTCATGACGTACACGAATCCTGACTGTGATCGACAATCATCTCTGTCAGGTTGGAAACTAGTATCAGTGTAACCCCTTACGATGAGCTCTTCCTCACCTCCATAAACTAGGAACACCTCTTTAGTCCTGTTCAAGTACTTAAAAATAGTCTTTACCGCTTCCCAGTGACTCTCACCTAGGTTGGCCTGGTATCTACTTGTTAGGCTTATTGCAAAAGCAACATCAGGCCTTGTACATATCATGGCATACATGATGGATCCGATTGCCGAGGCATACGGAATCCTACTCATCCTGCTTCGCTCATTAGATGTGGAAGGACTCTGAGTCTCGCTTAGCCTTATACCATGTGAGAGTGGCAAGAACCCTTTCTTCGCCTCACTCATGTTGAACCGCTTCAACACTTTACCTATGTACGTGCTCTGGCCTAAGCCGAGCAGCCTCCTCGATCTATCTCTATATACACTGCCTGACGAAGGTCCTTCATGGAAAACTTGCCAGTCAATGAATCCTTGATCGAGTTTAGCATCGAAACATTGTTCCCGATCAACATTATGTCATCCACATACAAGATCAAAAACACTATCGAGCTCCCACTTAACTTCTTGTATAAACAACCGTCCTCTTCGCTTCTGATGAAACCGAGACAAGTGACGACCTTATCAAAACGAATATTCCAGCTCCGAGATGCTTGCCTCAACCCATAAATGGATCTCTTGAGCTTGCATACCTTACTAGTGCTAGTCGAATCGACAAAACCCTCGGGTTGTATCATATACACATCCTTAGTTAAATTTCCGTGAAGGAAAGCCGTTTTGACATCCATCTGCCATATCTCATAATCAAAATATGCAGCTATAGCTAGTACGATCCTCACCGACTTCAGCATCGCTACTGGCGAGTAAGTCTCATCGTAGTCAATTCCTTGAACTTGTCCATAACCCTTAGCGACAAGCCGAGCTTTGTGGATCTGAACATTTCCATCCACATCAGATTTCTTCTTAAAGACCCATTTGCAACCAATGGCCGTTATGCCAGGCGGCGGATCGACCAAGTCCTAGACTTGATTCTCATCCATGGACTTTAACTCGGATCTCAAGGCCTCCAGCCATGCCTCGGAATCTGGGCTCACCATCGCTTCGGCATATGTGGCTGGCTCATCGCTTTCTAGCAACAATACATCACGCACTCTGCGCAATCTTTCCGACCTCCGTGGTTCTGGTGCCGCTTCCACTACGGGTTCCCTGACTGACTCCGGTATGATCTCATCACCTGCCAAGCCATCCCCGAATGTTCCTCGAATTTCTTCGAGTCGGACCGTCCTCCCACTGGCCTCCCAACTGAGAAACTCTTTCTCAAGGAAAACCCCGTTCTGAGCAACAAACACTTTGTTCTCTTCCCGGTTGTACAATCTATATCCCAAGGTTTCCCTCGGATATCCCACGAATACGCATTTATCTGACTTAGGTGTAAGCTTGTCTGACATGAGTCGCTTGACAAATGCTTCACAACCCCAAATCTTTAGAAAAGACAAATTGGGACTCTTCCGGCCCACATCTCATGTGGTGTCTTGTCTACGGATTTTGATGGTACCCTATTAAGTGTGAAAGCTGCAGTTTCTAGAGCGTATCCCCAGAATGACAAGGGTAAATCCGATTTGCTCATCATTGATCGGACCATGTCCAACAAGGTCCTATTCCTCCGTTTCGACACGCCGTTTCTCTGTGGCATACCCGGAGGTGTGAGCTGAGGTACTATACCTCGACTTTTCAGATGATCATCAAACTCCTGGCTCATGTACTCACCTCCACGATCTGATCGTAGAAGCTTTATTGTCTTGCCGAGCTGATTCTCAACCTCATTGTGAAACTATTTGAACTTTTCAAAAGTTTCTGACTTGTGCCTCATCAAATAGATATATCCATATCTACTCAAGTCGTCGGTAAAAGTCACAAAGTACTAATAGCCACCTCTGGCGGTTGTGCTCATTGGACCACACACATCACTATGTATAAGTTCCAATAGCTCGGACACCCTCTCGCAACTCTTTGCGAAAGGAACTTAGTCATCTTACCGAGCAAGCCTGATTCACATGTCTCAAACGACCCGAAGTCGGACGAAGTTAGGAGCCCATCATCATGGAGCTTCTTCATGCATTTCAGACTAATGTGTCCAAACCGGCAATGCCAGAAGTATGTCGGATTTATCTCATTAGGCTTATGCCTCTTGACATTCACGTTATAGACCGGTTCCTGTTCTAGATTCAGTATAAATAGCCCATCAATAATGGGTGCATAGTCGTGGAACATACCATTCAAAAATATCGAACAACCATTGTCCTTTAAATTGAATTCATAACCTTGACTCATCAAACATGAGGCAGAAATAATGTTCCAACTAAGTGAATGAATGTAATAACAATTATTCAATTCCATAGTGAATCCGGAAGGAAGCTAGAGCTGCATCGTGCCGACCTCCAACACATCAACTCTTGCTTTGTTGCCGACCCTGATGTCAATCTCCCCTTGTGCCACATGCCTAGTTCTTACCAGCCCCTGCATCGAGTTGCAAATATGAACAACCGATCCAGTATCAAATACCCAAGAGCTACTAGGTATGTCAACAAGGTAAATGTCTATAACATATGCAACAAGTGTACCTTTGCCTGAAGAAGCATTTCTGGCCTTCTTGCCATGCTCTGCAAGCCACTTGCTACAGTTCCTCTTCCAGTGACCAGTTTCCTTGCAATGATAGCAAACGGTCTTCGAGTCCAGTCCAGACTTCAGCGCAGCGGCCGAGGTTACCGTCATCGTGCCCTTTGCCTTAGCCTTTTTCTTGGACCAACTCTTTGTGAACTTAGCCGATTTCTGCACCATCGACACTTGATGCGTGCCTTTCTTAGTATCCTACTCTGCCACTTTGAGCATCCCATGCAATTCAGTGAGCTTCTTATCCATGCCATGCATATGATAGTTTGAGATGAACGTCCCATAGTTGGGCAGAAGAGAACCCAGAACTGCATCTGTAGCAAGCTCATCCAAGAGCGGGAAGCCCAACTGATCCAAAGCTTCACATATCCGATCATATTGATCACATGTGGGCTCAGTGGATCACCTTCCTTCAGCTTGCAATCCATCAAGGATCGCGAGATGTTGAACCTTTCGGTCCTAACTTGCGTCTGAAACATGCTCTTGAGACTCTCGATCATATCATAAGCCTCAACATTTTTGAAATGCTGTTGCAAATTAGGCTCCATACAAGCCATCATCATACAATTGATCTCCCTTGATACATCAATGAGTTTCTGGTAGGCATTCTTAGTTGTGGCATTAGCATTATCGGCAGGTTCCTCTGGAAGTGGATCCTCTAGAACATGTTCCTTTTTATCGTGCTTGAGAACAATTCTCAGATTCTATACCAGGTGGTAAAGTTTGTTCCATTCAATTTATCCTTTTCCCGAATTGATTTCAATGCAAAGTTGGGTTGAGCAGGTGGTGCCATTGATCTACAATAGAAAATATGCAATCACTAAGTAGTGTGTTTATGTAGAGTAATTCTAGACTAAACAGAAATACTCCCACTGAAGTCAGCATCCCTCCGCAAACTCTCAGTGATTCAGGATCCGACTAGCGCATGCGACTAGTGAGCTTTAGCATCACTGCTAGCCAACATACCTATCCGGTAAGCAACTCCTTGCTAATCGCATTTTTATACGACTCCTATCGGTCGGGAAGGTATCTTATACCCTAGCTCCCAACCTTCTTTGCCACAAGGCCCAAAACCGTTTTGATGGCCTTGTCAAGTTAACCTGATGCAGTGCATGTCTGTGTCTGACACGAACCCTTCAGTTCAAGGACACCTAGCAGCACCCCAATTTTATGAGCCCACTACTAGACATACTTGACGTGCGAAGGTGCAACATCAGAAATGGAAATTTACTTGATATTCATGAGGGATCATTCTACCATTCTAACATGCATAGAAACAAAGAAGCATAACAATCACATATAAACTCATATTGTGAAATAGCATGGCTCCTTCATGGACATTCTTCCAGGTCGGCTCCAACTTTGATGACCATCTAGGAACTCCATCTTGTTTGTCACATCGGGACGCCAAGCCACCAACATGAACTCTATTATCCAACTACTACAACTAGTAATGAATTTTACATAGAGTCACAAGTCAACACGCAGGTCGTTATACAATATAATGACAACACTTTGGCTCCTGCCGGCTGACAAACATGACGCGTAGGACATGCATAAATTACACACATGCATCACATCACATGAGCCATACTATTCACATCAAACACTGCAAAATAAAGTTATGCATAGAATCGCATTCTACCGGTTTGTGTGGTCATGTATGAGATACAAGGCGCTACGCACCCGACGTTTTCGGAAATCACAGATCACATCTGAACTCCGATCACGCCGAATTTTCTGATCTGACCGATCTTATCGATCATCGCGAGTCCGATTCAGATTTACTTTCACTGTTAACCCCGATGGCGGATACCGACTGGTAGGGGTAGGTTGTGTCATGACCTCATCGACTCCGATCATCAGAAAACATATCCTCTTCAATCCCCATGTGCAATTTATCTCATCAACCGGGCACATAGCCGATCTCATTAAGGACAACAGAACCCATCTGCTGCCTCCACATATCTAATATGCATACGATCTGAATCCAAATCCTATAGCAGAGGCTCTAATACCACTGTTCGGTTCTACAGTAGGGTGCATCGACTGCAAATTAAAATTTCCTACGCGCAGAACAACCAAGAACATGATACGGGAGATGGATCACAGATCATTACCACAGGATGCGCAGTGCCGTGCAGCGGAAGAAGAGTTGGGGCAGCGCATCCGCGTGGATCGTCTCATCCTCGTCCAATCTCCCTCGAACAACCGGTCGTCCAATCCCACTTACAAGTTCGCTGGAGCGGTGCAAGTGCATCGCCTCTAACGGTATCCGCGCGTGCAGGAGGAACACCGTGCGGCGGACTGCTAGGTCTGATCACACAGTCGACGACGAGTGGATGTGGCTATTCACAACACATGCAAACCCTAGTGACAGCGCCGAAGCGATCAACCTTCATGAGTGTGTCGTACCTCCACTTTATATAGGTGTCCATCACGGGCTCAACACTTGGGCCTTGCACGGACCCTAAAGCCCAAAGTCTACTCGGTCGCATTCCAAGTCCAGTTCAAATCACATCCGACCAGTGTCCTACGAACCGACCTCGTAGGTTCCTTCCCTTAAGCGCACGACCCATTAGGTTCAAGTCGACTTGGTCACAGTTTGGATCACCTCCAACCTGCACGGTTGGTAGCGGCCTCTAGCAAGGCGTGCCGACCACCAAGCAGACTATGAAGCTGGTTAGGCAAACCTGTACAACATGTGACACTTCTGTTCCCTTTGCCTCACGATATGTGTTGTCGGGATCAAGGCAAGACTATCATCCTTGTGCTAGCCCGACCTCTTTCTCGTTCCAGTGATACCGACCACTATCCAGATTATCTCATAATCCTTGTCGCATGGCCATGCTTATCCTGGTCGGATCACACGAGGGGCCCAGAGTATATCTCTCCTGATCGGAGGGGCAAATCCCATCTTGCTCGACCATGTCTCGCAGCATGGGACTGAACAAACCCGAAACCTACCTTTGTAACTACCCAGTCACGGAGTAGCGTTTGGTTGGCCCAAAGCAAGTCTGTCACCATCCGGAGTACATGCGTCAGCTCAGGTCTTAGGACATCAAACCTATGATGTACTAGAGACTCACAGATGACCTATCGTTGCGTCTTATAGTTGGGTCTGTCCGACTCGGACCTTATTTCGACTCGGATCCTTCGAAGTCCATATTATCCGGTTAGCATTCCAGTGCTCCATGGCTAGCAAGACCAAGCCATCGACCGTGTCATATGCTAGTCTAGTCTGACGTGGGCCCACACGTCACTTGCGACTAGGGACAATCTAGGATGTATCATACAACACAAGATCTCACAGATAAGTACGTACTTGCCAACAAGTATCATTGATTACATCCGAGGACTATCTTTATTCATAAACACATAGGAAATATCATCATACATGATTGCCTCTAGGGCATATCTCCAACACTTTACACTGAACGAAATTCGAGAGATGACGTCAAAAAAGTGGTAGAGACCAATAAGCGTGACACAGACGTGCTTGTCCATTATACCTCTAAGGGCAACAGGTAGTATCTGCGTCATCATCACATGACAGTCATGGGACTTCATCCCGCTGAACCTTTTCTTGTTCGTGTCTACATATCTGCTTATCTTGCCACAGTAACCGGAACTAACTTTGACTCTGGTAAGGCACTTAAAGAATTGATCGATCTCAGCCGGACTTAAGGTGAAGCAAGAAGGGGGGGGGGCAATAATCCTCTTCTTTTACTTTTTTGCCCTTCTTCTCCCGCGCCTCTGTCTCCGTCTCTGCTTCGCCTGACTTTTTACGGGGCGGCATGTGCAGATCTTCCCTGATTTCCAAATCTTGCAAGTCTTTTCTTGCCTTCGGCCCATCCTTGGTCTTATCCGGCATGTTCATCAGTGTCGCGAGCAAGTTCTCAAGGACATTCTTACAGATATGCACTCGATCAAGGCAACAAGGTGTGTCGAGTTTGTGCCAGTACTCCAAGTCCTAGAACATAGCCCTTGTCTTCCATACCTTCAGCAGTGGCTTCAGCGCCCTTTTCATCGCCTTTCCTAGCGTGGGGCACTGTTCCCAGTTTTTCAATAGCTCATCAATTTTGGTGCCACTCCGCTTAGGTGGAGGTCCTCGATGCTTGGCGGGACCATTGAATAGATCTCCATGGTTTCTCAATGGGTCGTCCTTCTTTAGCCATCTTCGATGCCCCATGAACACAATTTTCCCAGACCTGGCATCTTTCCTTGACGTTAGCTGCTGAGACGCCGTATCATCCATGCACCGTGTGCATCCGCAATATCCATGGCACACCTGGCTTGCGACATATCCGTAACCGAGATAGTCGTGCACCGTCATGATCACCGCGGCTCTCATGTAGAAATACTCTCCTTTGCTGGCGTCCCATGTCTTTGCTGGCATCCCATGTCTTTTCCATAACGTGTCTAACTCCTCTTGAAGTAGCCCAAGATACAGATTAAGATTTTTTTCCCGGTTGTTTCGTCCCCTGAATCAGCATGCTCATGTGAATGTACTTCGACTTCATGCACAACCAGGGGGAGGTTGTACATCCATACAAACACGGGCCATGTGCTATGGTTAGTGTTCTGGTTGCCAAACGGATTCATGCCATCGGTACACGCGCCACACACAATGTTCCTTGCATCACATTCGAAAAACCGATAGAAGCCGTTCAACGCTCTCCACTGGCTTCCATCCTTGACGTGGCTCGGATTCGGATCATCACCGTTGTCGGGCTTCTTCCTCTCCGCATGCCAGCGCATGATCTTTGCTTCCTTGGGATCTACAAAATACCGCTGGAGACCGGGAGTGATCGGTAAGTACCATACAACTTTCTGGGGAGATTTCTTCCCGGCCTTCTTGTATTGAGAAGCATTGCACACTGGACAGCTTGTTTTTTCCACGTGCTCCTTCTGAGAAATTATGCAATCGTTGATGCATGCATGGTATCTAATGTGTGGCAGATCAAGAGGGCACACGATCTTCTTGGCCTCATCCACACTAGTAGGACATAGATTCCCCGCGGGAAGAACATCCTTTAGGTACTTGAGAAGTTCATCGAGGCTAGTGTCGGTCCGTTGCACATGGACGCCTGCACGGTAATAATAAACAAATTGATTATAAAAATGTGTGCATGCATCAAAGTCATACAAAATTCGGCATGACCTTCCCTAAAAATAGGACATATAGATCTAGAGTTTGCCCGGAATTCGCCGAAACAGAAATAATTTGACATTTCGGCAAAACATAGGCAACTCACAAGCACAATCCGGCGTCAACTCATGCCACACACACAATTTCCATCATATCGCCCGATTATGTCATATCGCACACACATACACACATTTCCATTCTTGCAAAACATAAATTTTTAATCACCTATCTCGAGATCGAGCACACGGTGGAGATGATGATGTAGTAGGGAGATCAAAAGTGGACAAAGCTCTTCTTGACACGGCTAGATCTAGTTAGGGGGTACATAGGTCACTTCACTAAATGCTACATCTACCTAGCTAGATAATTTGGGTGGTGACAACTTCAACTAGTGGAGGGGGGAGGAAAAAGAGAAAGGAGATACATTAATTG